>NW_005842506.1:60936-69814 GCF_000455745.1 Alligator sinensis
TTCAGCAGATTGATTTCTTAATGACTGAGGCTTGATACTGTGCTACTCCACACACTATTGGACATGCTGTAACATCTTCAAGCAGAGACATTCTAAACCCCTTACCTCAAATGTGACATGCAGCCAGACTGTTTCGTCTGGTTTGACCCAAGTTTGCCACCTACTGGTCAGAGCGCTTATTAAAACCCAACGTTCATTTTCTTTTGTCCTCTGCTTGATCTAGCAACTGGGCTACCTACACTCTGGAACAGTGAATACCAGCCCTCCCCAATGCCATTAAAAAGCCAATATTTACTGTGCTGTTACTTGAGAAAGTTCAGTTAGCTCCTGTCTGCAGGAACTAAAAGCCCATGGAACAAGATACCAAAGACGAGTAAGCATTGTAACAGCCACCCACGTAACACCGACACGCATTTTCAATTATATAAGTCTGCAGTTGGGATAAAGATGAAACTCACTGGACTTATCCGTTTTATATGTAACAGAAGTATTATGGTGATGCACATTATATTTTCCTTGCTGCTGGAAGCAACAATAGGAATCCTGCTGGTGATCAGCTTTTTCCCCCCCTCACACTGACACTGGAGATTGAATCATTCCAACCAGAAAGATTAGAAGATTCACTACAACTGAATTCAGTTTAAAGAAACTGCTCCAAGTCTTGCAGATTAAACTCAGCTGCTCAGTAGCATAGCGCTCACTTTCAGACCAGCAGAAACTCCCTTGTTATTTTCTGTGCTTGGCCAGTAGAGGGCACTAACAATCACTGTCTACCCCTTTCCAAGTTATATGGATGGCATCCAAGCACTTAAATATGCTTCCCTCCCATCCCAGCTGCCCAATGTGTGTATATATAACATACAGAGATTTAAAAATACAACTTGCCTGTGGCTAGCGAGCTTTTCCTGCAAGGACAGCTTTCCACTCACCTACAAGAGAAAAAGAGTCTTTTTGGTTTTATTTAAACAAACTGATGTCTTGCCAGTAGAGTTCAGCTGGTATTTAGAGCACTACTGTAATGGTGATAGAGGAGATACTGGAAAAATATTTTAATCACTTTGAAAATTACTTCTTGAGTCCATACCACTTCCATTATTATGTGAGTAAAGCTAATGTTAAAAGTAAATACCTTTATAAACAAACATAATAAAACTATCTGAAAGTGCAGGACTATCTAGTATCATTATTAGACAATATAAATTTTAAAATAATTTTTCCTTACAAACATATTAATGACAACTAAGTTTTAGAACAAGCAGCAGAAAATTTGGTCTGTCGACATTTTGATGTTTAGATCTATATAGTGTATAGTGCTTCATACCTACTCCTGGTTCCAAAGGGTTAATAAGACTAATTATCATTTGATGACAATCATGATTGTAAAATTATATGAGTATGATTTACAAAATATACACACAATTATATACATTTTTAAATAATATGATATAATTAAAACTATATACTTGTAAGTCAGTCCAACATGAATTACGCTAACTATCCAAGAGTTGGATTTTGTTGTGCATCTCCCATACAGTGAAGTGGATTTGTCTTATTACAAACTAGGGGGAAATTGGACTGATTATGCTCTGAAAGCCTAGAGCATATTTTTTCTACTTATTTACTTGTGCTACTACAAAATAAGTATGCAATGAGAACAGTCAGAAGAACTCAACATACTTTCCATCTAGTTTCATCGGCGTATGCAAAGGTGCCATCCAAAGATTTAATAGCTGTCTGTCCATGGTCCTTATGAGAAGGTAGGATGGTAGCTGAAACACAAAAATACTTCATGTTAACGAGCCCCACATAAAGAGTTATTCCTAACTAGTACTGTTTTGAGTAGGTAGTCAATAGTCAGCAATTTACTGAATGTGTCTGCCATTACAGTTGCCTTTTTCAGCTTATCAAACGTTTGGAGTTGTAACATGCTGTACAAGTACTAATACAGAGCACTTTAAATGGCTTTGGATGTTTTCCTTTATTTGAATAAAAAGAAGTCCTGTTAACTTCTCTAGCCTCTTACCTTTACTATCCTCTCTAGATACAGGATAACTATTTTCCTTGCCTCCTTCTAAGCATTTCTTTTTAAGAGAAGAATTTGCATCCTCTTCATGTAAACGTTCGTACCCATGTCGTCCATGCTCCTCAACTGGAGTGTCATCTGTAAGATCGGAGTCCTCTTTCTTCTCCCATGTCCTGTTCATCTCAGAGTTACCCTGCTTCTGAGCATGAGGATCTGCATGTTCAAAGAAGCCCTCAGATCTCTTTGCGTGCTTTTTCTTCTTTTTCTTCTTTTTCTTATGTTTGTAAATCTCAGCATCGGAAAGGGTCATAGATGCATCTGAATCCTGGTAATGTCTGAAGAAACCCACCCCCAAAACCAAGAAAACAGAAAATTTAGAAGGCAGCTATTCATTTGTAGAGAGAACAATAATCTAGACTTGGCTACAATCTATTAAAATTTGGCAGGACAAACTCAAAATAAGAAACCATATCTTCTTTTCTTAACTCCTTTGCTGCTCTGCTTAAAGCAGTGGAATGATGTTTAAGTAATGGTAACAAAGACAAAGGAGGATGGAAAGGCTTCCATACAAGGAGCAATTGAAAAGGCTTAGGTCTCTTCAGCTGGGCTGAGATGTTAGGCAGAAGAAGAAATATGACTGCAGTCTATAAAACAAGGAACAGTTTGAAAAAATTATATAGAGAAACAGTTCTCCTGTTTATCTAGGAGAATTAGGAAGCGCTCAGAAGAAAGATCTGGCAGCAGTTTTTAAAACTTTTTAAAAACAAAATTGATAATTAGTACATAATAGTACTTCTACAATTAAATGGATTTTGAAGCAACAGAAGAAAGGAAAATACCCCAAAATAAAATCGCTAAAAGAGTTTCTTGAACCACAGCGACAAATTCTTTCTGGGTTACCTGCTATCTTTCTCTCTGTGTTTGTCTTTGGATTTTTTCTTTTTCTTTGATTTCTTGTGTTTTTTCACCTTTTGCTCCTCTGAAGGCTCACGCTGCAGGGTCTTTTTGCGCTCCCTTTCTGCCTCACTGTCACTCTCGTCTCCAATAGGGCATCTTCTTTTTCTGTCCTTTACGTCCTCATATTTGAGGCAAGAAGTCTCAAAACTGGAAGTGTTTTCTCCCGCTGTAGGTGCACTTTTCTCTGAGGAATACTTTTCAGAATGCTGGGGGGGTGCTGGGCAATGGTGAAAGTCTCCTTTGGAGCTGCTGAAGTTGCGTTTCTCTCTCTCCTTAGTGGCTGGCTCATGAATCCATCGCGTCTTGTAGTAATAGTCCTTGTATGACCTAGGGTCATAAACGTGGCTTGGTTTCTCATACTCTCTGTCCACGTGAGAGAACTTTCTCTCTCGATTGTCTCTTGGCGCATGGAAAGGATAATAATCATAGTAATATCTACCTTTGTCCCACCTTCGTGGGATGTCTTGGTAATACCTCTCTCTATTCCAAGAGCCTTCTCTCTTCGGAAGGTAATACCAACCCCCGTCCTTATCATTTTGTTCTCTGCTGTGGGATCTGTAATCAGGATACCTTCCGGAGCTTCTGCTGCTTCTTTCATTATGCATGAGTTTGTATTTGCTCCCATTGTCATGGTGCTTCTTGTAGTGATGATCTTGCTTCCCCCTCTCACTGCTGTACGTTCGTCTCTTTCTGGAGTCACGACTGTCCAGTTTCTCCTCGTTTTCAGAGTGCCGTCTCTTTTTACAGTAGTGCTCCCTCTCCATCTTCTTGGTGGTGCAGACCTTTTCTTTACCTGGAGAATGTGTCTGAAGTTTTTGTCTTTCTGTGTCTTCTCCAAGTTTGTCATTATCGCTCAGTCCCTCATTTTCCTTAGAATAGCTCTCTAGAACCTTGCTCAGTTTTGTAGGAGAGTCCACAGCACTTTGTCCCTCTGGATAGTCACTAGTACTGTGCTTTGTTTCTTGGCATTTGTCTGTAATGTTTAAGGTAGAAAGCTTTTTGGAACTACATTCACTGTCAGACTTTATAAGGGAGCTTTGTCCCAGTTTCTCTACAGTCTCTGCAGGCCCTTTGACGTGCAGAGGAGCCTCCTTTAACATCACCTTTGCTTCTTTTGGTCCTCTTGCCTTATCCGCAGACTCCTCAAGAGCACGTTCCTCTTCAGTGCCCAAGGTTCTCTTCTTAGCTTTATGCTGATCAATGATGTCAGAATGATCCTCCTCCTTTCTCGCCACAGTATTCTCTACAATTCCTTCTTTGGTAGAAATGGTCTCAGGAGCTGATGCAGCAAAGGGACCCTGGCTGTTGCAGCAATCGTTGGGAATACTGTGATCGGTTTTTTCAGTTCCAGTTATACTGCACAAAGAGAGAAACATGTGACTTTTCAGCAGAAATAGACAATACTCTGTAAGATGCCTGCTACAAGTAAATAAATTGGGAAGGAGCTGACTGTTCCTGGAAGACATTCCATTTCTTTCCTCAGCTCCAGAGGAAGGCTCTTTTATATGCTGTCCATCTCTTCATTGCTGTCTTATAACTAGAGCCAAGTGTCCTCCCCCTTGCTTTTCCCCATGAAAATAAGAAATATCGTAGGGTAATATAGTGAGTTTCTTCCTTCCTCCCAAAATACAGGTGTCAAGAATTTACACTCACTCCTAACCAGAGAGTGCAGAACAACTGGAATTATTCTTAAACAGCTACTTTTCTCACTATGTATTAGTTTTGTATTTCATTCCATTGTCATGATGCTTCTCATACTGATGATTTTGCTTCCTCCTCTCATTGCTGTATGTTTATGTCTTTTTGGACTATCCAGTACAATATTTTATTCTGTACAATTCTACAGAATTCTACAATTCTACACAATTCTACAGAATTGTACAATTCTGTACAATATTCCTGCACTGACCTAAAACTTTTCATTTAAATAGTACCAATAATTAGATAAATTTAAAAAAATTGTATAAAATGACTATTATTTTACCTTATATCCTCTGATGAAGTTTTCACCTGGCTGAATTTGAATGATTCTAAGATTTTATCTTCAGGGACTGAAGGTAAAGTTGCACACATCTACAATTAAAAAGATATGTTAATATATAGAAAGAATAGTGATTGGATCACTTATAACATCTTAATCAAAGGATTCCAGAATACTTTACAATATTTAAACTGCTAGAAAAACTCTGTACTTAGATTATTGTTGGTGCAGCATCCCAAGGGCGCAAAGAGGCATTTTCTGCAACTGGTCTAGGTCTTACCTTAACCCACCTAGACCAGGAGTGGCACATGCAATAGTTTGCCGTTTGCTACTTTCAGGAGCTGCAAGGGGGGAGCCTGACAAAAGGAACTTGGGGTGTGGGAGAGGCGGGTGGGTGGGACTGGGAAGGATGTGGGTCTGTGGGGGCAAGGTGAAATTAGCACAGTTCTGGGGCTGCACTGTGGACATGCACAGGTGTTCAGGAGATTGGGTTAACCCAATCTTGATCTAGAGTTCATGCATCCACTCAGGTGCACCAATTTAGATCAGGCATGCCATTTTTTGTCCAAATTAAACCTCCGGAATGCCTGCACAATTGGGCATTAAATCAACCTCATTCTGGTTAGGCTGATCTAAATATAATGCCTGTACATACCCGACAATTCATTAACTCACAATTTAAAAAGTGAAATATGTCAGAATAATATACACTGGGAACTTCAGCAGAATTAAAGATGAGCAATATCAACGAAAAAATCCGCTTAAGATTCTGGTAAGAGTACTATTCATAGAAATAGACTCATTAACGGTCAAAAGTGGTTAGGATCTCTTAACAGAAAGACTGCACATCAGATAATACAATGACCCCGTACAAACTTTGGTACAACACTGACAGCACTTCAATTTTTTAAAGCTCCACATTAACATTAATGGTCATAAACTACTACAAGACCGTTTCAGGCTGGACATAAGGAAAAATGTCTTTACTGTCCGAGCCCCCAAGGTCTGGAACAGCCTGCCACCGGAGGTGGTTCAAGCACCTACATTGAACACCTTCAAGAGCAAACTGGATGCTTATCTTGCTGGGATCCTATGACCCCAGCTGACTTCCTGCCCTTTGGGCAGGGGGCTGGACTCAATGATCTTCTGAGGTCCCTTCCAGCCCTAATGTCTATGAAATCTATGAAACATTCATTTTTCTAACAAGTCATCTAGAACAATTGTAGTCTTAGAACAGATAATGATATTTATAATCTGCTTCAAAAAGAAATTCTAGCTCAAACAAACATAACTCACTTTTCCATGCAATCCATTCATTTTAGGAAAGAAAGTCTCTGTAGTTTTAAGAGCCTTGGTTTGGCAAGTGGAATCATCAAGTTTCAAATCATTGTCTTTAGAATTATTATCTAGACAAATAGCACCATTGACTTTGTCACCATTGACTCTGTCAGTTTTTGGCAGTTCATGCTGGGGTACCTCCTTTTCAGCATCTTGACAGGAAGAACAGGAATTCTGCAATGAACTAGCTACACTTCCAATCAAAATTCCATTTACAGGTTTCTTGTGTCCATTCTCCTTAACTAATGCCTTTGAATCTTCATCAGATTCTTCTGAAGATTCTGCACCATAAGGGACCAATGTGCTGGAGCTTAGCTTAGACTTGCCATTCAGTACTGCTTTAGAACAAGCTTCACTAGTAGCCAATTGTTTAGGTACTTTAGTAGCAACTGACATTGTAGAAGCACTTGAGGTAGACTGTACTGCAGAGGAATTAGTAATGGTGGATGAAGGAACAGGCTTGCTCAGACTCTCCAAAGAGCTGTTATGAAGATTGGGTTGGACCAGGCTTTGGCGAGCAGGCAGTTTGTTGTGAATACTGATAGTAATCTTCTGTTTTTTTGAAGGATCAGGAATAGTGGGTCGGTTAATTGTCCAGTTTTGAATGGAAGTTGAAGGAGGCGCCGAATTTGGCCTGGTTAGGGTAACGTTGCTAGCACATACCACAGAACTGCTTGGAGTTTCTTTTAGTGACCCAGTTCCATTTAAATGGCCAGAAGTCTGTAATTAAAAAGGATACATTTTATTGTGATTTCATGTAAATACACAAAGCTGACATCCCAAAACATAATAGTCTTGACTGATGTTTTTGGCATCTATATAAAATCTAGCTAAAGCAAAGGTGGGCAACCTATGGCCCGTGGCTGGATCCAGGGGCAAAAGTTCAGTCCAGTGGCCCAAGGTGGCACATGGGATTGGGCAGCTGTACTGAGCCACCCATCCCTGGGTTTATACTCACTTAAGAGAAGCAGGGTAAGTGCAGGCAGCTCAGCCCTCAGGACAGGGTGAAGATTTGCAGCCATGGTAGGGGGTAGTTAGCAAACTCCAGCCTGCTTCAGGAAAAGGTTGTTGACCCTGACCTAAAGTATTACCTTAATCAGGTGGGGAGGAAGCTGTGGTCCAATAAATCCTGATACGGTTTGCTTGCTATTAACTACCCGCTGACTAATAGCTGGACGGGGAGAAGACTGTCCTGGAATGGAATAAATGAGTTCTCCATTTTTCACATCAGAGGACCTGCAGAAGTGATAATATTTACTGAGATTTGTTCTTTGTGCCCAACACATCTAATTCATACAGTAGTTTATATGAAATACTACAGACCCCAACTAAGACGAATAAAATTAGGTAACAGACCTAAAATACCTTCTTACCCGATTAATAACTCAGTCTCCCAATTCTTCCCCTCCCCCAGATGATTATGTATAGCTGATTGAAGGGTTTTATCTGTACTAGATTCGCTTCACCCACCACTGAGTAGCCAGCTAGAGTGTGGCAGATAACATTAAACAATTTATACTAGCTCAACAGTTTAGGCTGAAGTGACTTAAAGCACCAGGACTTCAGGGACAACACTTCAGGCAGAAGAATAGGAAAAATGACAGGGACAGGAAAATAACTGAATTTTGAATAAATTTGAGTAATTATTATTACCTGATATAAAAAAGCATGTAAGCTTGCTGATTCAGGACAGTTCTGATATCAGTGATGGCTACAATGGAATCATTCATCTGGTACCACTGTGCATTACAGCTCTGAAAATAAAAGGCAATGACATTTTTTAGATTACTTACAACATATTTGCTAAAAAAAAAAAACCAAAACAAAACAAACCCCCCAAAACAATAGAGGTCACTGTTCAACTACAACAGAGCAAAAAGCACCCCATAATATAGCCTCATTCCTAAGATATTAGCGTACAATTATCTAAAGATATTAGTTACCACTGATAGTTGTTAGTGAATGTTTCTCTTCACCAGTGCAGATTTTATTCTAGAAAAGGAGCTGTTCTTAGAGGCAGTTAATTGTTTAGAGGATCTGCTGGCTAAAACACCACCCCTATAAGGATCCACAGAACTGTCTCAAACACAAGAGCAAGGGGAGATCAAATAAAATTGACAGTGAATTCACATACTGATAAAAGGATTTTGTTTAAAGCCCAACACAATCTGTAGAACTCATTGTCCTAACATACTGACACCAAGAGCTGACAATGATTCAGAGGAATAATGCTTTACCTAGATGAGAATACTCACAGATTAAAACATATTTATAAGGGGTCTAGATCTTACTTCAGATTACAAACCACCCCCTCACCAGAGAGATCAGAAAGAGACTGCCCCAAAGTCAAGCTGGTCTGCAGTTGGGTCCCTTTGTGAGTATCTTGCTAGCACCTAGTACTGGCTACTGTTAAAGATAGGATATTGGATTGAATAGGACATTGATTCAATAAGACATGGCAACCTCTATCTTCCTAGCAGTGTTCAACTCCAGAAAACCAACTCATGTTCAGTCATGTGACCTATCACATCATACTACAGGCAGTTGGCCAAAAAATGCTGCAACTTTATTGGTCCTGA
>NW_005842506.1:69845-78019 GCF_000455745.1 Alligator sinensis
AGGTATTAAGGGTGGGTCGCTGTCAGAAGTATTTATTTTACAGCCAACCCTGGAGAGCGACATGAACTCAGTGCTGCATAAAGGGAGAAATCGGGTTTTAGAGTTAATTTGTTCCCAAACAAAGAGGAATTGCTGACTTCTACTAGTCCTGCTTGTCTTCTAAGAGAAAAAGAGCAGGATAAAATAAAACTAAAAACTATGAAAGGAGCTTATTTTTTGCTGAGCAAAGACTCAACTTCTGCAAAAATATTTAGTTTAAAAATTGACTATTGAAGGAAGATACTTAGAGAGAGCCTTACCAGGAATACAACCACATATGAAGCTGAAAGAAGGGATTAATTTACATCAATATATTAAAGGAAGATGACAGCCAATATTCTTTAATTTAAAATTGCTTTTGTTAACTTCACATAAAACTACAGACCCAGCAGCAGTGAAATAAAAGTAACAGAACCAAGGAAAAGGGGAAAAAGGAGCCAAAGTTCAAAAGGAAACAGAATAAAGGACACTGATAGATCAGTGTAACTGGTCCAGGGCTAGCAATTGGACGTTCTCTACTTCACCAAGCATACTCATCTAAGAAAGCATTTCCAAATCTGACAAGCTTTTGAGATCCCAAGTGTTACAATATGCTGGACATCCAATTATTTCTTCAGTGTCTTTGTTATTCAAATATTGACTATGAAACCTTTCACTAGTTCTAACTCCCAAAAGTTAATGCAAAAAAGCAGTAGACAGCAATTTAGAGATAAAGTACAGCCATTTCTTAACTTAATTATACTATCATAGTTGCTTCTGAAACAAAAAAAAAAACTTGGCATCTTCATTTTGGGATGAAAAGGCATCTCAGACCTCACCAGGAGAGGAAGCCACAGCAGTGGCAATTGTTAAAAAAGTATAGTAAAAAAAAGAAAAGAAAAAAAAAAAGAAAAAGTAATAAAGTGAGCCCACTGAGGACTTCTGAAGTTCCATGGTGAGGACCACCAATACGTATTTATAATTTGTTAAGTACTGGCATAGTGCTCTGTCAGAGACAAAGGAAACCACCATCCCTGTCCCAATGAGGCTATAAACTACACAGACAGACAAAGACACATGCAGAGGAACCAGTTAGCTTTGAAAATACTCTTTAAAACAACGACAAAAAATCTAGAAAGAGTCCACATAATTTTGCTGACTCAAATAATTATGGGCAGAAAAATCTCCAGCAAAAGGAAAATCCCAGGAGTCATAGTAACATTTTTGCACATTTGCCAATGCCTACATTTACACAACCTACAAACCTTGTTTATTAAAGGAAGGCCCTTTTGCAGGAGAAACCTTCTGGGGAAAAAAATCAGCATTTCCTGCCAGCAACAGTACTTCCTGGAAGCATTGATGATCCACCTGAGAGGGAGAAGTGTGTTGGTAGTACTAAAGATTGCACAGGAATGGCCTAGAGCCAAGAGGGATTGCATAGGAAATCCCAGTAACACTAGGACTACCTGAGATACCTTAAAAAAAGGAAAAAAAAAGAAAGAAAAAAAAAAGAACACAGAGTGGGGAAGACTCACTTTTTTTGTCAATGAAGATATCTGGGTAGTGCTAATACTCCCCTGGAAAGATTTCCCCTGGGAGAATCCCCATCCAGAAAGGAATAAAAGGACTTCCTTTAGAAAGTTGGCAAAAAAGGTATGCGAAGTTCTGTGTGTCCTTATATGGATGGGGTCCTACCATGACAGATCATCCAAACCGCCCGCCTCCAAGAACAGCTCTCTTCCTCAGAGCAAAGGCTGTTCTGGTGAAGAGAGGAATGAGAAAATAATTAATGTCCCAACCGCTGATGTTTGGAAGGTTTTTTACTTTTTTAAAATTTGTTAAGAAAAGAAAAGATGCTGATCTTTACCTTTATGTAGGCGAAGTAGTGTCCTGCGTGGCAGCTAAAACCAGTATGTACTAAGACTGCATACAGGGTGTAAAGAACTGGTTCTCCGTTTTGCTGGGACATAAATGGGCGAAGATCCAAGAACTCGGAATATTTTACATCCTGAACAGAAATAGAAAAGAAAAGCACAGATAATCCTGGAATATTTTACAAGTTATAGAAAGCTGGAAACATTTCAGATGCTGGAGGTAGAAATATTTCTAAAAAAACATAAGCAAAAGAGGGACCAAAAGTATATCTTCCCCAACCCCAAGTGAAGTTTTGGTTTCCTTTGGCAAATGACCAGTTTTCCCAATGACCAGTCTATAATACTGTAAAAGTTCAAGGACCATCCTCTTGAAAACAAGTTTTCTAAGAGCAGAGATAGGCAAGTGTTTATTGTTCATTCAAAGCAAGGATTCTCAACCTTTCTGGATTCAAGGTGCCCCTTGTTAGACCCAAGGCACCTCTCAGAAAACGCTAGGTCTTGGTTGTTGCTCTTTTTGACTAAGGAAAAATAATAGAGCAATTTTTCTGCTGTAAAGATCTCAGAAGTAGCACAAAAGCCCAAATTTTTTTTACCGGTATGGATTCCTATTTGAAAGTTCTGGGTTAATCTTATTAATCATGTTCGCACACCTAATAGTGCTAACATTACATGTGCACCCTGTGCACACCCTTGAATAGATTTCAAGGTATCCCACAGTACTGCAGCACCCTAGTTAACGTTCAGATCAGTGATTGTCACAATTGTTCAGGCTGTTCAGGCTTCACAAACAATTTGAAATTGGAAATTTGCTGTTATCTTGTTGTTTCTTGGGTAAAGTTACTGAAGTATTTTTCAACATAACTGTTGCCCTCTAAAGTCTTGACTTGCTTTACAAAGGTATTAACTTTTGCCTGAGTACTTGGTGGTAGAAAATGGAAATGTCAAGATAAAATTGCATTACAATTGTATATACCTTTGAAATCTTTCCACCACTGAAATTTGCAAATCGTTTCAGAGATATGGTGAGCACATTAGAAGATCGATGTATTGTAAACCTTTTTGAAGCAGGAACTGTCTTTTTACACCTTAGAAAGCAAACACAGGCAATTGGTTAAGCTTATTTTGATTTTTAAGCATTTATCATGGTTCTTCATATCTCAGTAACTTATCTACATCATTTAATTAAATATTTCTTTGCATGCTGTGTTTTTGCCCTTAAGACATTCATATACAACATTTCAGGTTAGCTGAGAGAGAGAGAGAGAGAGAGAGAGAGAACATTTGACAGCAGCTCCCTTGGATAAAGAAAAAAGGGTCCAGAACAGATGCGTGTACGCTTCTCCGAAACCTGGGGATGCCAACAAAAGTGGTACTTCCTAACAACCCCCAGAGTAGTAGGAGCAGACTTCTTACTGAAGCAGTCAGTCTTTAGAAATAGTCTGGAAAAACTAAAAAAGGTGCAGCAGCATTCTTTTACTATGAAAATTTCAGTAATATTTTACTATATTAAATTGCTTGCACAACAGATTTTTTTTCAGTTTACTGCCAGGATGCAGAAGAGTAAAAGCCAAACTCAGAGAAAGGAGGACCTATCCCCATATGGGACAAGGAACTGCAGGCAGATTATCTGCAGCTGTTACAACTGTTCCACAAAATGAGGCCATATAACAAATTCTGTGACATCAACCTAAAAGCTAAACTTGTAAGTGAGCCAATGATGGTCTCTCTTACTGAACCCTTCTCATTCTACAAAACTAACACAAGTCTTTTCTCTCTCCCAGGTTAGATTATTTCATAGATTCATAGATGCTAGGGTCGGAAGGGACCTCAATAGATCATCGAGTCCGACCCCCTGCATAGGCAGGAAAGAGGGCTGGGTTCAGATGACTCCAGCTAGATGCTTATCTAACCTCCTCTTGAAGACCCCCAGGGTAGGGGAGAGCACTACCTCCCTTGGGAGCCCATTCCAGATTTTGGCCACTTGAACTGTGAAGAAGTTCTTCCTAATGTCTAGTCTAAATCTGCTCTCTGCTAGCTTGTGGCCATTATTTCTTGTAACCCCCGGGGGCGCCTTGGTGAATAAAACCTCACCAATTCCCTTCTGTGCCCCCGTGATGAACTTTTGTTTTGTTTTGTACTAGTCAGTATACGACAAAATGTCTTTCTTAACACTGTGCTTCTGAGCCAAACGAAAACCAACTTTTCTTTTTTGAAGACAAAGAACACACAGAACCAAAATCTAGGTTATTAATGATGTGTGAATGCATCTTACCTGCTACATTTGTAGCAATTTTCACCATCTAGCTGTTCAGGCTTCACAAACAATTCTAGAGCTTTGCTTACACTCTGAGCCGTCTAAGAATAATAAAACAGTGCACTGAGTTACTGGAGATATCATAGGAAATTCTGCACCCAGAGTTACATTAGAACCTACTGACTTTGTACCAGCAGATATCTACTGCAGACTAGCAAATATTGTGAATAAAGCAGCAAAAAAATCTTGAGTATACCGTACCATTAAAAAAAATCTTAATTCACACACTTTGATGTACATCGTTTTTAAGTTTTAGGAAGGAACCCCACTCTAACACTTTATTAAATCTTTGTTGGGGACAAAACAGGGAAATAATAGCATTGTCATAGCTGTGGACCTGCGAATATGGAATGGAGTTCTAGCGTAATACTTGCCCAATTTAAGCAAGTACACATACATGAAAACGGTTTACATTGATGAAAGGTACCACAAAAAGGACAGAGTGTATTTCCAACCACAACAGAGCTATGTAGCAAGAACCAGCTGTAAGAGTGCACATTTTAAATCAACTCTTACTTTGGGAAAGTTAAAAGAGGTTTAAAAATACTCCTATCATAGTAACAGAATAATTTACCTTTATCTCCAATGCAATATCAAGGTATGGCTCAAAGGTATCAGAAACTCCTTTGCAGTTTGAACATTTTACTGAAATGAAAACAGATGCAAATATGCAATATAAAAACTGTGCTAATTTAAATTTATTGGCACATTACTTTAACTAGAGCTGAAGTTACTTAATAAAAACAGTTAAAGGCACAAAACCATTCTAAGAAGTAATTTTAGGAAAAGTACCTCTAGATCTAAGATAGCCTCCAAATATTTGATGGATGAGTGTAGTAGCCTGGGTAGGTCTGTCCAATCTGGAAAAAAAAGATGCAAGTAATTAAAAAGATTTAAGTTAATGAATGAATTGTTCTAAGAGTTTCTCTTCTTTTGAAAATTCAAAACACGCTTTCTTTTATTTACAGGGAAACTGTAATAGGAATGATAGGATATAGTCACGTTATTTTATTTTGCACTTACTTGGTGCTCCCATTTAAACATGCTTTCTGCATAGCATCAACAGTGTAACGTAGAAATTCGTGCGCATCTTCCTGATTTCCAAAACGGAAATGTTTTGCTATTCCTAACAAATTAAAAAAAAAAAAAGTTAAAAATATGCATCACACAAGAAAATAGGAGAAAGACATTTAACAAACAAAGAACTCCCCCCTGACCCCCTACACACGCACTTTTCTCCGCAAGGCTGAATTAGAAAAAGCTCCAGGAACTATGGTTAAACAAAGCAAGGCAATAGCACAGTATATAAATACAAAGTTGGCATATAAATTATTTGGAACTACTTACGTCGAAGATCATTGATAACAGCCATCGGTTTAATGACACTGCCAGAGTTTGAGAGGGCTTGGTTAATGTGAGTTTGCATTATACACATCATGCAGAATCCTTGCTCATGACCTGAAAAGGGAAGCAACAAAACATCACAAACTGGTAAGGTATATGCAGCTATAGAAAACATTAAAAAATGTAAGGCTATAGATAAAAAAAACCACTGTGTAGACTGTAAGTTAATAGTGGTGAAGAGGTGAAAGGGTTTATTCCATAGGGTGCTCCTACTGGCTATATGAGACATAGAACTGGCTTCTAGGATAGAAAAATCAAGAACACCCTCTACAATAGGGGCTGGTAACCCATGGCCTGCAGACTAGATCTGGCCTGCGAAACCTCTGGATCAAACCTGCAGATGTAGGCCTTTGGGAAGGGGATGGGAGGGGCTTTTGCTGTGGGTACTCTCCCCAGTCCATCACAGAAACAAGCAGCAGTGGTGACAGGATCCTTACGCCCACCTTCCTTTGATGGAGGGTGAGTCAATCTGACCCACAGCCAGAATAGGTCGTCTATTCCTGCTCTACATAATCGCTGCTCTCCTTTCACTTTAAGGACAGACCAACAGATTTTAGAAATGTACTTTTTAGAAGTACTCACATGTCTTGGAGTGTTCATAAGAAAGCATGTAATTGGCAAGAGGGGGTGTGTAAGTCAAACATTGCAGGATAGAGTTGAGAAAACAGGTATTGCCAAGGTTCTGGAGACCAGCTCCAACTCTATGGGATTGCTGCCACTTCAGACAAATCTTCTCTGCTGGAAAAAGAACCTTCTGTGGTGGAGCGATGCCATCGTTTACAGCTGCCAAACAAGTTACATTTTTAAGATATTAAATCATTTACATTTTAAAATCATGTTAAAAGTAATACTATCCTATATATGAGTGCCTAGAAGAGCCTGAATAGAATCAATTACAATATACAGCATAATATATTTCATGTTAGTAAAGGCTGTCTCAGTGTTACCAAGCAAGGAACTCAAGGATATGCATGTCCCATGGAAAAAAGTTAAAAACATCAGAATGTCCCAACAGGGGGGAACAAGTCAAAAGAATTAAAGAATTGCTGAAATCCAGGAAGTAATTTCTTTTAACAAGCCCTGTTCTAGCTAATTCAATTTGCCTTAATTAAAATCCTCCCCTGTTACCTTAAGATACAAAGAGAACATATGCTTATTTTGGTGTAAGCGCAAATAAAATGCAAAAACGTCCTAAAGCAAGCAAGCAACTGGCACAAAAAAAGCCAGACTGATGGGGATTTCCATTTTTATTATTATTATTGTTTAAATAACACAGCCCATAACAGCAGTGCTGATAAAACAGATCATTCTAAGGGAATAATAAATATCTGACTTAATAAATATTCTGTAAGTAATAGTCTATTTACACCTCCAGAAATGTGCTATATTGATTAATCACATGTCAAAATTACATCCGCAATGTCAGTCACATGAACTGGTTTCACAAAGTTCACAATAAAGCAGCACTTGCTTACAGTAGTCCCATTTTATACCAACAGGGATTGTCCCGAGAAGTCAGAATTACAAAGATGAGGCTTGCAGAATCAACAAACAGTAGCTTTTCTATATATAAGTTGATCTATATAGTAAGTTGAGAAAGAAAGACAAGACAAACTTACATTGATCTTTCTGAGCTGAAGGCTTGGGTTTTTCAGATGCAGGTGAACTAGAATAATCTGTAGCTCCAGGTACTGGTCCCAAAGAGATTCTGTGGTTTGCAACGTCCAGAGATGACACAGTGCCCCAGCTGGAAGAGTCTGAGTCCATCTCTTCATTAGGGGGTCCCACAGAGCTGCCAGTTTGATTCTGACCAGATATGGGGTTTGAAGAGTCAGATCCCTTGTCAACTATAGTCATTGTTCATGTCTGTAACAAAAAGTTGAAAGTTGTGATACCAGAAGCAAGCATTACCAAAGCACGCCGCAAGGAAAAGGATGCCGACCAGTACTGTACTGGACCTTCTTCATGTCTAACGCGTGTCAGCAACAACAAGGAACTCTGCATTACAGCCACGGATCACCAAAAGTTGCCTTCTAGTTTCAGCCTGACATCAAACACCAGGATTCTTTGTTAAAACAGGAAATAAAGAAAACGAAGGAAGGCGTAACTAGCCAACAGAGCCAGGGAAGACAAAAATCAAGGTTCTCACTTCCTCCTTTACTGGGAACCAGCGATGTGTCCTAATCTGAACATTACTTCAAAAGAACTTTTTTTCCTAGGCACCCTACAGCAAAACCACCGCAACTCCTGAGGCTCTGGAAGCAACCGAGGGAGCCGGGCACGTTTAAATGGGGCGCGTGTCCAGAGAGAAAGGAAAAGCCACCATCCCGCTCCCTTCCTACTTTCATTTCTGGCCCCAAGCTGCCGCTGGCTCAGGAGGAGGAGGAGGAGGAGGAGGGTTTTTTTGTACCCTTCACTTTGTTCTCTCCGCCCTGCCCTGTCTCGCGCCGCTACCACGGATGCCTGAACGTTTTCAGTCGCTCCCCCTGCGGTCTGCGCTCTCCGGGCCCCCGCGTCCTCCGCGCGTGAGCAGCCCCGGCCGCCCCCGGCCACGCCACCGCAAC
>NW_005842506.1:78537-96689 GCF_000455745.1 Alligator sinensis
CGTGCGGGTAGTGCTCCGGGGGTGGGACCATCCGGCGCGGGGGGAGGGTTCATCCACGGCCGGGGTTGCTCCTGGGAGTCAGCGTGATCCTTCTCGCACTGACATGGGTCCGCGGGGCCAAACCAGCCCGCCCCTGCTGCACCGGAATAACCCGCAGCCCGCGGGGAGCCCGTCTGCGCCCCGCCAGGAGAGCGCCTCTCGGGGCTCTTTTTCAGCTCGGCCCCGCGGCCTCGGCTGGCGGGGGGCCGGCGTGCCAGGGGTGATGGTGCCTTTGCTGCCCGCGGTACCTGCCCCTGCTCTGCGGGGGTCTCAGCAGGCGCCCCGAGGCTCGGGCACACGGGGCTGCCGACCTCACGGGTCACAAGTGACCTGTGGGCAAAGCTGCCTCGGAGCAGCGCCACGCCTGGCCTGCGCAAGGGCACTGGGGAAACACCCTGTCCCTGGGCCCACGAAGGCAGGTTTCCTGGGGATCACTGCTCTTCTGGCTGGTTTAGGACCCGCCTGCCCGGGTGTCGGGGTTAAAGCCCGCTTTAGGGAAACGGGAGGCTCCTGCAGCGCTTTGGCTGAGGCAGGCGAGCCCCGAGCCTCAGCGCTTGGGCCTGCGCGTAGGATGCGGCGAAAAGACTGGAAATATCTGAACCCCTGGTGTGGGTGGAGGCTGCTTGGCGGTCGTGGGGCCGCTTACGGTTCTGGACTGACTCACGGATTTGGCTGGGAACAGGACAATTTTTTTTTTTTTTTTTTTTTAAAGAAAAGACTTCCCATTTTTAAACAGCCTGTTCAGACCACAAACAGGCCCTGCTTGAAGGCAGTAGCTCTGGCTGGGGCCGCCTGCGCCCGCCCGCCCTGCCACAGCCGGGAAAAGACACGAGTCATTAGCCCCGCGTTCAATTAGGGCGTCCTGCCAAATGCGCCCTAATGAGCACTTCGCAATGCGGCAGTCGAGCCCCAGGGGAGCGCGCCCCGTTACGCTGCTCCCGGAGGGGATGGGGCTTGCATCGAGTTTCTCTTCTTTCCAGTTTTCTAAAAACCGCAAATCACCAGCGACCCCGTTCCCGGTGCAGTCAGTAAAGCGCAGTCGGCTGAAGCCGGCTGTCACGTGTAGGCGCCGCGGATCTTTGCTTGTTGCAAGGTTCAGCCCCGAGCCGGGACAGGCGCCGTCTTCTCGGGGTCGCAGTTTGAGCGGACTAGGCGGGTCCCGGCGCGGGGCTGGGCCGGGACAGGCACGGGTGGGCCCCGCGGCCCGGGCACCCTGCAGGGGGCGAGCGCGGCCCGGAAGGATCTGCAAGGCGCCGGGTCGGGCTGGTCTGGTCGGGCCGGCCATGCTCCGTGGTGGAGTTTCCCGAGGACGGGCCGGAGCCGCAGTTTGACGGTGAGAGGGACGGGGGTCACCTAAGGGCCGCTATCATCCGTGAGGGGCGGCTGCGCCTTTCCCGCCATCCCCGCCGGCCTGTTGTCTCCCACCCCGCGAAGCTGAGCCCTGCCTCCGGTTTTTCCCCGTCTGCCCGGCTTCGCCTCCCCTCCTCTGGGCTTGCTTTTATTCCTGTCAAAAGCATATCCCCTTCGGGCGGGGGGGGGGTGGCAGTCCCGTGCGGGTCTGCACCTCCCCAAAAACAGGTGTTTGAATGTGAAGGAAGGCCAGTCGGGGAGTCCGACGTGTTGTGACTCGTGACAGCTGCTCAAGAGAAGGATTTAGGATCCTAAAAAAGCAGGGCTGGAGGGGACCTCCCCAGCCGGCCTGCTCTTGAAAACGTCCAAGGGCAAACAAAGATTGCGTCCTGTTGCAATGGCAGCACCCTCCTAGGCAACCGTCAATCCTGACAACACGAGGCGCAACGCCCCAAACTGCTGCAGGCCTTCCGGTGACCTTGTCTGGGGGGTGGCGTGGCTCCCTACGCGGGATCTCTCGAGCGCTTGTCACCAGCGTTTCAGAGAAGCAGGATGTTGGTTGCTGTGGCTCCCTTGCGTTCCCTGTGACAGGCCCAGGTGTTAGGTCTGTGCTGCGTCCGGGTTGATTGTAATCTTACGCAGAGTTTAGCTGGTGGATTGTATGGGATGGTTTGGATGAGGATGATGCCACCTGAGGCAGCGGGTTGGCCTAGAAGACCTATAGAGGAGTAGGGCTGGAAGGAAGCCCTGTAATTCTGCAGTTCATGATGGGCTTTTCTCTGTAGCCCGAGGGCACAGGTCTAGGAATGATGGCCTCAAGTTGCAGCAGAGGAAATTTAGGTTGGAGACTAGGAGAACTGCCTGACTACAAGGGTGGTCAAGTCTCGGGACACAGGTCCCTTCCAACCCTACTTTTCTGTGCTTCTGTAAAGCAGGGGGGCACAGCAGCCAGGGTCCTCCTTCTGTCAAAGTTGTTTCTGTAAAGAGGAAAATTAACATTGTCGGCTGTCAGCTTTTTTTGGCTGGGGTAGTCAGTAATGTACCAATAAAGATTAGCAGTGCAGTGCTAAAGATATTTTTGGCTGATACTGATGGCTCATTATTAACCAGACAGATATATCAGTCGATACCAACCCGATAACCGATATGCAACCGAGCGGCTTGGAGAGCAGCATCCTGCCGATGAGTCTCTGGGAGGGAAGGGGCAAGTTGGGGTAGATTGAGGCCCCCACAGTGAGGGAGGGAGTAGGACTGGGGCATGAATGGGACCCTGGGGCAACGGGACAGAGCTGTGGGTGGCTTGTCCAGGGGACCAGCATCCCAGCATTTAAAAATGGCAGCAGGAGCACTTGAACTAGAGCTCACAATATGGGCTTTAGTTCAAGTGCTGCTGCCACCATTTTTAAGCACTGGGACATCTATAACTCGAGTGGAGCTGAGCAGGACAAGGGCAGAGGTGGGCTTGGGGCTCTTTGCCCTGCTGTCTTTGTTCCAGGAGCCTCGCACTGGCTGAGCTGCATCCCCTGTCCCAGCCATTCGATGAGCTTTAGTTCAAGCACCTCCATTGCCATTTTTTAATGCTGGGACAGTGATCTCCTGGACAAGCCACCCACAGCTCTGTCTCATTTATTGCCCTGCCCCAGGTCCTGCCCCTCTGCCGCACTCTCTCCCTCACCATGGGGGACTTGATCTGCACCCCCCCATGCCTCTTCCCCTCCACAGACTTACCTGAAAGTGCTGCTCTCCATGCTGCCTGCTGCGGTATCAGCTGATATGCCTGGTGAATAATTGGCTATTGGTGTCAGCCAAGAAAATCTTTATCGGTGCACCCCTAAATAAAAACCCTGACATAGCAACCAGCAAAATCGCCCTTTGGGTATTTGAAGAATGTTATCAAATCCTTCCTCAGTCTTCTCTTCTCCAGACTAAATAACTCTACTTCTTTCAGCATTTTCTTATAAGTCTTGCCTCCAAAAGCCCCTAATCATTTTTGTTGCTGTGTGCTGAACTGTTTCTAATCTGCCCACATCCTTAAAGAGCGGGGCCCAAAACTGGACACAGTTACTCCAGGTGAAGCCTCACCAGTGCTGAATAGAGCAGAAGAATTGTTTTCCTTGATTTGCAAGTGACACTCCTGTTAATACAACCTACCATGCTACTGGAG
Organism: Alligator sinensis; assembly: GCF_000455745.1. Taxonomy (NCBI): domain Eukaryota; kingdom Metazoa; phylum Chordata; order Crocodylia; family Alligatoridae; genus Alligator; species Alligator sinensis. The sequence continues at coordinate 82,091 of NW_005842506.1, forward strand.
TTGGGTCAGTGCATGGTCCATCTGATTGCACAGGGTCAGATCCAGGGTGTAGGGCTGGGTCGGTGCACTGGACTCTACCCATGAACCAACCATATGTGCTGACTTTGTACAGAACAGGATCTGACCCATGAACTGACCCAATGCCACTTGTCTGGCCTACGGGGCTAGAAGATTGGGCACCACTCTTAGATAGATGAGATTCCTCTTAAGTGAAGCCTTTAAAAACAAATAGTTTTTGCCTGGTCTCTTTCAGAACACATCTGTTGATTTCTAATTATCAAAATGCTTTACATATTTCATATTCCTATACAGTGCTGGTCTTTTAGCAGTTAGCACAGTATCTTCATTTTATAAAAGTGCTGCCCCACTAATCCAATTATGTTTTACGGGCACGCTTTTGTTAACTAAGTTTGTATTTCTGCAGCTACTCTGTTGGCTCGAGTTTTATTTTTATTGTGGCATCCAGGTTCCTGTTAAGCGTTTGTTTTTCCTTTTCAGAATCTGATCTCCCAAGCGGACTTCAAGTTGTGAATGGTTCAAAAAAATTAATACATTTCACCTCTACAGTTGCAAACCAACTTCTGATGGTTTCTCTTCTAGAACATCTCTGTCACATGTATACACAAAATCCTGCTCGTTCAAGACATTTGTTCAAAAGTCAGTAAGATAAAATACAGCTTTTACTTTACTGTTATACATACTTGTATGTACCACTTTTTTTAGTTACTCTTTTTTTTTCTTTCAAAAACAAGGTGACATGTTGTATATGGGAAAATACAATCATTTTGCATTTAGGGAAGGGCCTTTACTAGCGGGCAGCTGTAGTTAGTTTTGATAGGGATGAGCGAGGGGAAAAAGTATTAGAGAACATTTGATTTTTCAGATCCATAATCTTTCAAAAACATCATATTCTTGTTAAAAAAGAGGTGGTATGAGGCCTTTTCTTGTAATATTATCAAATGCTCCCCAAAGCCAGTACTGACTAAACCATGTTGTTTTCAGTTTTTATAATAAAACATATCTTTTTAATAAAGAGCATAGCCCCAAATGCTTATAAATACTCACAAGTGGTGTATTTTTATATTGATTTTTTTTGGATCTGTGTCAATGCAAAGAGGCAAGTATAAGTTCACTAAGGACTTTGTTTGTAATTATTTATATGGGGGGAGAAAAAATATACACATGGAGATGGGCATCTAACTTTCATTAATGTTCATTGATTTAGCTGATCACTATAAAGGGTAAGTAGGGCTTATGAATAATGAGGATTACTTGTGACCTGAGTATACTATTTACAGTTGTAGGCCTTTGTTCAGACTTTCTTTAAAATATTCTTTATTCTGTTCCTTTGTACAGTACTCGGTCACACATTTACTAGAATGGGCCTGCTTTCCTCTTTTGCTTTGTGTGATGAATTTAGTACTTTAAGACTGCATCATAATAAAGCCATTACTGAATTAATGAAAGCAGCTAATCAACAAACACTTAATGGGGTAAGCTTTTGCAAATGTCAATAACTTTTATGTTACTGAGTCTGTGTATTACACATTCTAAAGCGACTTTCTTTGTGAAGCCATTTTCCTACCAAAGCATGTGCTTTCAATATTCATACAAAAGAATGCTTTAGTTGGACAAGAATAAGTGTCTGATTTAAACAGAAGCTTGTAAAATCCATAGCACTCTTGCTTTATTAAGTCAGAGTTTTATTTTTATTCATATAGAAATTTGGACAAACTATTTTTTTAAATGTTGTCAATTCTTTCTTAGTAAAGTTTAAGATGATAATTGGGGTTTCTGTCCTGCTGCTTGGGTTCCTTGTATTAAGAAGCCTGCTTAACTGTGTGCTAGATTACTTACTGTTTGTGGGTTTTTTCTTTTTTAAATTGGGTATTGTTTATTTGTAGGACCTTGAAAATGGAGATTCCCATACAGCTGGGTATGTATTCAAAGTGCTGTACTAAGTAATAAAATAAATGTCTGAAGCTATGTGTTCCAGAAAACAGAATTCAGCCTAGTGTGAAAACACTGAATGATGGATGAAGGTGAAAACCCTATAGTGTGGATAGATATATGTAGAATGGCTGGCCGTACATGTGGCTCCTGTGGGTGGGACATCCTGCTGTAAAGGAATGTGCCCTTTATGGGGACTGACCTGCTGTAGTGGGGGCAGTGGTGCCCTGCCATTGAGAGGGATTTGCAAGCAGAACTTGGAGCAAAAAGAGGTCTGGTTCCCTCCACATATTTATGCTCGTATGAAAAACCCCAAGCTGTCTGCTGGTATAACCTAGGAAAGTTTAACCTCCAACCTTAAATCTGGTGGTCAGCAGCCATAAGTGAGAGGGAATAACCAGATACCTAAAAGCAGGGCTGTCAGACTTCTGAGCAGCCAGGGGCTACACACCATGTGAGCTTCCAGGGAACCCTACCATGCAGGCAACACAAACTGCCTCCCCACTTTCCACAACCATGTGGGCTACACGAGTCCCCCATCATCATTCCCCATGTCCTCCCACCCTACTGCGGGCAACAGGCTCACCGGGCTTCTTCCAGCCATACTGCCTTGCCTCAGAGACTTTGCTGCTGCAGCAACAGGAGCAGTGGGGGGAATGGCAGCCGTGGAGGAATCCATGGGCTACATGTAATCCCCTTGTAGGTCAGATGCACCCCATGGGGCACCAGTTGGACAGCCTTGCCTAAAAGGATTCTCTTGACTGGTGCCATTCTTTATTCCAACTCACACCACAACCAGGCTTTCATGCATTAGAGGAAAGCAAATTCAAATCCTCAGATGCCAAATTATATATGAGGAGAAGAAAATTCCTTACTGACCCCTACAGGCAACTGGCTATATCCCTGAAGTGTGAGGTGTGTTTATAATCATCATCTTTGGTAGGATTAGTAAGTTTGCTTCACAACACACAAAAGCTGCTGTGAAATCTTTTTAGGAAAATTGGTATTGCTGACATTGGCCTTCATAAAATAAACAGTATTGCTTTTCTAATTATCACTCTACTGTTTTGCAAAGATAAGTCATATTTAAACACCCTACTCAGAGCTTGCATCCCTACTTGACAGAAATCGATTGTGAAGCCCCATCTTACTAAGACATTCCTATATCTGTAAAATGCACAAGACCTTTTGTAATTTACTACTTAATGATAAATATAACAAAAATTAAACTATAGTTAACGTAGGATTCATTTTTATCTCATGAGGGCAGTATCCTTTATTTTGAAATAATGTTAGTTTCTTGCTGTTTGCAATATTGGTAATTCATGGTGGGGGGGGGTTCTAGTTACTGATGCTAATATTACTTTCTACACTTGTGTGTTTTATCAGACTTTATTCATTCCATCATGTTCAGTATTTGAGACTTTCTTTCCCATTGTAAATTATACTTCTGTGTAACTGCTACTCATAATGTATACATATCTGAGTTATAAGTTGCAATTTAGTTTTAATCAGTCAAAACATTTTTGATTAGGGAAAAAGAAGCTGTCTTGGAAGCACAGACTTCACGTTACTTAAATGAATTTGAGGAGGTTGCAAGGCTCGGAAAAGGAGGGTATGGCAAAGTATACAAGGTATACAGAGTATACAAGGACAAAGTATCTGCTGACTTAAATGTTGTTTATGTTTTCTGTGAGATGAGGCATAGTTTATCTGCTTTTAAAATAAGGGTGTCAAAGATTTGGCCCATGAAACCCTAGGGTCCAGCCTTGTGGGTCTTGGAATGACCCCACATGCCAAGTGTGGCATTCTCTGGCCCTGATCACATGCACTGCATGTGGCACATGGGGCTGGACTTAGTGCTGTGGACAGTGCTCCAGCATAGGAGGCCAGTTCAGTGCATTTGTTGCATGTGGCACCCACGTTGGACTGGCCCTGCTTGCTGGCTCTGGGGTTGGTCTGGATTAGGCTCACATCCTGTCTCTACATACAAGAGCTAGTGTGTAGGGCTGGTCCAGTGCAGGCACCATATGCAGCATGTGTTCCATGACTGACATGCATGCAGCATGAGCTCCAGGTGTATGTGGTGTGCAGGGCTGGACCAGGCATGTGTGCTGTTGCAGCAGTGGGGGATGATCGAGGGCATGCGCTGTATGTGGTACCCTGCCAGACTGGCTCCCAGGCTGTTCCAGATTAGGCCCACAGACAGGCCTCATGTATGAGTCAGCGTGTAGGGCTCACGTGCAAGCCCTGGACTGGGGCAGCACACACTGCATGTAGTGCACCAGTCTGGTCCAGGACACATGCTGCATGAGGTGCCCATGGTGGACTGGCCCTCTGTGCCAGCTGTGATGCATGGGGCCTGTCTTTGGGTCTAACCTGGCCTGCAGATTGGTCCCATGCTTTTCACTCAGTTCACAGGGGCCAGATGTGTTTGACACTCCTGCCTTGAAACAAATATGAGCCTGTTACATTTAAGGTTTTCTTGTTTTTTGATTCAAAAGAGAGCTGTAAGGGCCCTGATGGATTTTTATATAATATACTGAGAATTTTACCCATGTGTGCAGCCTAATTTTTATTCAGAGAATAGTAAAAAAATCTGGTATGAAGTGTTCTGATATACTAATTTTAAATTAAGTATGGAAGCTGATTTTTTTTAACCAAATGTTGGCTGCTTTAAAAAAAAATGATCTGTGTCAACTAATGGTATATAATTACTAGTAGACAAATATATAGAAAGATGTCTTTTAGATATCTTTTAGAAAAATTAAGGTATTTGTTTCAGACTCATGTAACTGGTTATTTGTTAAGGTGTTTTAGAATATTTAGTTGCATTATCATAAACAGCAGGAAATAATTTAAATACTTTTATATTTTTTCTATATAATATTATAGCCCCCAAACAGTTAAAAAAACCAAACCCTCAGTATATCATTGATATAACTGTAGACATGTCCCCTTAGTCATATGCAGTTTGAATTAAATCCTCATACTACTGAAAACTGGGCAAAACTTGGCACCCTTTCCTTAGACCCTTTGGCCTAAATTGTGAATACCTTTGTTGATATCATTGAGAAGTTGTCTGAAAAAGGAGAATAGAATTTAGCCTTTAGGAATCTGTTTTTCAAATGGATTTTTGTTGATCTAAATTTATTAAAGTTTATTATATCTAAGCTTGTCCTTTTCAAAATTATTTTCAGGTCAGAAACAAATTAGATGGTCAATTCTATGCTGTCAAAAAAATACTTATTAAGAAGGCTACAAAAAGGGATTGTATGAAGGTATGAATTTTTCCTGAATTGAAACAGTAATTTGCTGCCTACTATAAATTGGTTCCTAATATCATTTAGTAATATCCTTAATGATGCTTATGCCAAAACAGTAAGCAGGCATGTCAGGAATTGTCCTTCAACAAGGACAAGTGCAGAGTCTTGCACTTAAGACGGAACAGTCCCATGCACCAATACAGACTGGGGGCTGAATGGCTGGGCAGCAGCTCTGCAAAAAAGGACCTGGGGGTTGCAGTGAACAATAAGCTGAATATGAGCCAACCATATGCCCTTGTTGCCAAGAAGGCTAATGGTGTACTGGTTGCATTTGTAGGTGTGTTGCCAGTAGGTCAAGGGAAGTGAGTATTTCCCTCTATTCAGCACTGGTGAGGCCACATCTGGAGAACTGTGTTCAGTTTTGGGCCTCCCACTACAGCAAGGATGTGGACAAATTGGAGAGTCCAGTGGAGGGCAACAAAAATGGTGAGGGGGCTGGGGGACATGTCTTATGAGAAAAGACTGAGGGAACTGGGCTCATTTAGTCTAGAAAAGATGAGACTGAGAGGGGACTTAATAGCAGTCGTCAACTATCTGAAGCGGGGGTTACAAAGAGGATGGAGCTAGATTGTTCTCAGTGGTGGCAGATGACGGAACAAGGAGCAATGGTTTTAAGTTGCAGCAAGGGAAGTTTAAGTTAGATATTAGGAAGAATTTTCTCCCTAGCAGGGTAGTAAAACACTGGAACAGGTTACCCAGAAAGGTGGTAGAAGCTTCATTCTTGGAGGTTTTTAATACCTGGCTGGACACAGCCTTGGCTGGGATGATCTAGTTGGGACTGGTCCTGCTTTGAGCAGGAGGTTGGACTAGATGACCTCCTGAGTTCCCTTCCGACCTTAACTTTCTATGAATGTATGATTCTAATAAGATTGATATATTACATTCTTCTGAATAGGAAGGATTTACATGTACTCCTCACCTAATGTCATCCCGGTTAATGTTTCATTATTATGTCGCTGATCTATTAGAGAACATAGTTTCATAGTACGTAGGGTCGGAAGGGACATGAGCAGATCATCAAGTCCGACCCCCTGCCATGGCAGGAAAGAGTACTGGGGTCAAATGACCCCAGCAAGGTGTTCATCTAGCCTCCTCTTAAAGACCCAGGGTAGGAGCCAGCACCACTTCTCTTGGAAGTTGGTTCCAGATCCTAGCCGCCCTGACAGTGAAGTAGTGCCTCCTGATGTCTAGTCTAAATCTACCCTCTGCCAGTTTGTGACCGTTATTTCTTGTCGCTCCTGGGAGTGCTTGGGGGAACAGGGACTCCCCCAGTGCCTGCTGGTCCCCTCCCACTAGTTTGTCACCAGCCACTAGATCTCCCCTCAGCCTTCTCTTGTGGAGGCTGAACAGGTTCAGGTCCCTTAGCCTCTCCTCGTAGGGCCTGCCCTGCTGCCCCCTGATCATGCGAGTGGCCCTCCTCTGGACCCTCTCCATGTTGTCCACATCCCTCCTGGAGTGCAGCGCCCAGAACAAGACACAGTACTCCAACCGCGGCCTGACCAGTGTCGCATAGAGGGGGAGGATCACCTTATTGGACCTGCTTGAGATGCATCTGTGGATGCATGACAAGGTGCAGTTGGCCTTCCTGACCGCGTCCCCACACTGTCGGCCCATGTTCATTTTGGCATCAATAATGACTCCAAGATCTTTTTCTGCCTCTGCACTGACAAGAAGGGAGTTCCCCAGCCTGTAGGTCAGCTGCGGTTCTTCCTCCCCAGGTGCAGTACCTTGCACTTGTCAGTGTTGAAACCCATCCTGTTCTCATCCGCCCACGCCTGTAACCTGTCTAAGTCCAATTACAGCCTATTCCTCCCTTCTGGCGTGCCCACTTCTCCCCACATCTTAGTGTTGTCTGCGAATTTGAACGGCGTGCTTTTTACCCCCTCATCCAAGTCGCTGATGAATATGTTGAACAGTGCAGGCCTGAGGACTGAGCCCTGCGGAACCCCACTGCCCACATCCCTCCAGGTCGAAAATGACCCGTCCACCACCACTCTCTGGGTGCGGCCCTCTAGCCAACTAGTGACCCATTTGACTGTGTAGGTGTCGACGCCACAGTCCCCTAGTTTTTTTAATGAGAATGGGGTGAGAGACAGTGTCGAAGGCCTTCCTAAAGTCCAAGAAAGACTACGTCCACTGCTACACTGCGTCTAAGGATTTTGTGACCTGGTTATAGAAGGCCACCAGGTTGGTCTGACAGGACCTGCCTCTAATGAACCCGTGTTGGTTGCTCCTAAGCATAACATACTTGTTTAAAGTCGTGCAATGTTCAGTTATAACATTGTTTTGCCACCGCCTGCTAGTAAGTAACTACCGTGATGTAACTGGAGTTGCTTAACATCGTTTCGCTTAAAGTTGCATTTTTCAAGAACATAACTACGACATTAAGCAAGGAGTACCTGTACTTCTCTTTATGTAGCTGTATTTATCCCCAGTATGAGCCTAAATTAGGCAGTAGTTTGCAAGATATCCCAAGCGCCTTAAGAATTTCCTAATTCAATGAGAATGTTGAGATCTTTATTATTGTAATTTTTCTGGCAACTCTTAAGTTACAATAATGGGTAAAATAATTTTATGTGGAAAATCATTACTTTTTATTACTTTTGCATTTGTTTTTTATGGGAAGTGCAAGAAGTTCATAAACTTTGTTTTTTTTAGGTACTACGAGAGGTTAAAGTGCTGGCTGGTTTGCAACATTCTAATATTGTAGGTTATCACACTGCTTGGATAGAACATGTTCACCCAGGATGTTCAAAAGGGGAGTACACGTAATTGTTAATAATTCTGATCTGTTTATACAATCTGCGTTATTATTTGTCAGGGGAACTGTAGACTTTTCCAAATAATGTATTCACCCAAACCAAGGCAACTTTGAATTTAAGATGACCCCCCAAATTAGATTCTATACATGGAAAATTATAAATTTCTTTTAATTTAATATGTAAGGAATCTAATAATTAGAGCTTCATTTTAAGCAAGGAAAACAGAAGCAGGAGGGCAAGCAATGGGTAGGTAAGTGACAAGGAGGGCTTGCAGTCTGACCCCAGACTCCACACCTTGTCCCCATGCCACATGCTCCCCACCCTGTGCTGCCACCCCCCAATATCTGCCTGCTCCTAAGCCACTTGCCCTCCCTCATCCCTGCCACCTACCTCCCCCACTGCTGCATGCTACCCTTCAGGGTGGCTCTACTCTGGGTCTCTTGTCACTCCCTGACTAAGCAGGAAGCCAAGGAGCAATGCAGGATCCCAGGACAGAGCCAGGGTGGGGGATTTAGCCCAGAGCCAGACAGCAGTGAGATCCAGTGCTGATACTCTTGCGGTTTTCTGGCTCTGTACTGGGTCCTGCTGCTCTCTGGCTCTATGCTGATTCCATAGCTGCTCTCTGGCTCTCTACTGAAGAACTTGAATTTGCCAACAAGTTTTAGTATCAAATCTGTGTTGGAGTCTGGAGATACTTTTCGATACACTCCTCTTTCTTCTCTTAATAGCTTCACAACTGAAGCAATCTAGAAATATTTCATGGCTGCCTCTTATTTTGCCCTCCTTGGTAGGGGTTTTAAAAATCTTTAGTAATCTGATTTAGATCTTTTCTATGGCTTCTGCATTTCCTGGTGGCAGAAACTGATTCTGAGACATCAGTACCTGTCTGGAAATAACAGGAGGAGACTGATTCACCTTACTGTTTTAACTGTGTATATCTTCTAGTTTTCCTTTCTCTTGAATCACCTTGTTCTCTTAGCAGCCCCCATGCTGTCTTTTTTCTCTCTTTCTTGCTGTATTTTTACTTACAGGCCTAAGACATTCTAGAAGTATCTCACTACAGCTCTCCTTAAGTCATTGCTTTGATTCTGTGTTATGGGCATGTAGGGGAAGGATCAGGACGTTGGTGCTATAGCAGTACACATAAGCCATTTTTGCTCTGTAATCTAGAAAATATTACTTCATGAAAATGTTTTTCAGTACTTGTGAAGTATACCTCCCTGAAATTATTTGGGAGCCATGCAAGTATATAGGTAAAAGGATAGATTCCATGGTGCTTTTAGTCTTCCTTAACTTTTTATAGGAATTCTGTGTTTCCCTCCCTGTATGATGATCCATAGAGCTAGTATTTTCATAAATAAAAGTGTTCCATCTAAGATGAAGTGCAAATTTCAGTTTACATTTACACTATCTTAATAATTTATTCTTATCTTTACTGGTGATTACAAAATCTTAAATTAGAACAGGCTGACAATAATAATAGCAGCAGCAGCAACAACAACAACAATGTTTTGTCAAAGATGGAAGCTAAATGAAAACATAAAGGAACCTAATACAGTCCTTACAGTGAGAATTCCTCCTTACTATAACCTGTATTTTGCATGTTTAAAAATTGTTTTGTGTTATTTCTTTTTTTGTTTTGTTTTAATAAGAAAGTCCATTCCAGGGGTACAAATACAAAGGGGGCATTCAAAGATAAAACCCCATCCTTAGTTGTGAGTTTAATTAGTAGCTGTAGCTGAAATGCTAAAAAGTAATGAAGACTTACTTTGTAAAATGCTATGTTTTATCTATTCACCTTAAAGGTAAGATACTTGTGGAATTACCATCACTGAAAATATCTTCTGATGATCAAGAAAGTGGCAAGTAAGTATTATTATGTTTGCTTACAGTATTGATTTGGATTTAACATAAGGTCTTTTTCCATGTAACATTAAATAATATAGAATTAAACTTGTATTGCAGCAGTGTTATTTCTTTGTATTGAATATGGAGCATCTGTTATACTTGCATTTGCCTCACATTGTCAGATGGATCACACAAAATTACCCAACCTGTCTTTCTATCTATCTTCAGTATTTTTAGGGCATCTGTTATCAATTTAAGATTTTTACTAGACTTGTAATTTTTACTTCAGGTAATGTGTACCATTCACAAACAAGATTAGTGAATAGCATATAGTATTAACAGGAAGATGCAGAGATCAATAGAAAAGTGAACATTTGTCATAGGAAAAATGGACTGGGGGTGGGCAAATATTTAACAATACTTGTCAACTAGAAGGGAGGAAAATATAGCAGATATCTTCCAAATGGCTACTTGGGGCTGTAATTGTTGTCTCTGCTATAAGAATTTCTGAAAGTTGACCCTTTAAAAATCTGTCAAAAGTAAAGGGCAGAACTTAGAGGAACAGACAGTTTTCAGGTTGAATAGGGAAGGGGCTGAACTTCCACTTCAGAGAGTAAGTCATCTATTTGGAACTTGTTACAGGATTTTAAAAGGTGGAAATTATCGTGTCTTTTTAAAATTCCAGAGCAATTCCAAAATGCTTTTACTTCGTGTTTCACAAACAGATAACACAATAACTGCATACATTCCTTCCCCCTGTTTTTCTTTTCAGAGGTGGGTGTCACAGTCAATGTAGTAGTTCAGTCATCTTTGCAGAATCTAGCTCAAAAGAAAAGAAATCCTGTGGACATACTTATTTTGAAAGTCCTGGTGATGAATCAGCGCAATATATGGATATAAGTCATGATTTTACTGGTGGAAACAGTGAAGATTGTTTAAAAATGAAAAAATGTGAACAACGCATGGAATTGCGAGAGAACTGCATGTGTGATACTACTAGTGGATCAAGTTATTTTGGAAATCATTCATCATATGGACCTCATTCCAACCTGGATAAAGACTGTGTTGCATCAAGTGATTCCTGTACTGAAGAAACTACATGGTCTCAAGAAACTACATCTGTGCACAGACCATGTGAGGTAAATAAAAGTCTTTAAATGTCGATAATTGTTCTTTGATTTAATCCGTGTTCAGAGAAGACTTATGTAAGTGTACCCAGGAATTCTAACAATGCATTTTTAAATGGCATGACTGGGATCGGAGCCAAAATCCAGAAATGTTAATATGACTTGTGGCTTTATGAGTGGTTAACATAATTACAGAACTGTTGATCACAAGAGTTACCAAAATATAACATTCAAGAATTCATTATCTTGACTCTTCAGGTTTAAAATTCCCATATCATTTTAAAAACAACAATAGCATTCTTGGGGGGGGGGTGTTAAACAGCCAAACAAACCAAAATGCCACCAACATCCTGCACAGATGACTAAGCCACTGGTTGAGATGCTTTTGGACAGAAGTCAGGATGGGTATGGATGATGTTGCAAATAGTGAGGAAGGGGGTAACTAGAGTCATTTATTGAGAAGGACAAGGCAGGATCAGTGCTCTTGTGACTAGAAAGTAAGTATAAGGGAATAGGGAGTATGTTGAGAGGAAGCTGGTTTGAGCATAAATTTGGCATGTTGGGTGCATTAGATAACATGATATAGTTACTAGGAAATGTATGGTAAAACGTGGACTTGCAGGGAGTGCAACAGAGAAAGGGAGTAGAAAGTACAATCTGATCTAGGCTTTGGACTTGGAGAACTGAAAGGGAGGTGCTTGCAGGACTGGGGCAGGGAGGAGTGTGTGAAAGAAACAAGATGTAATGAAAGCATTTAATGCAACACCTATATTTAATGCTTATATCTCTGAGGCCATAGCATGTGTTTGGGTATAGAAAAAACCATGTGTCTTCAGTGTTCCACCTGAATTCATTTAGCTCTGCAACGAGTGGTAGTCAAACTTATCTTGATATTAGCATGCTATCAAAATCCCTCTATTTTCCAATACTGACATTCTTCTAAAACAGTGGTACTCAACCTTTTTGCTTTGTGGGCTTGATGGGTGATGCCTTGTCTATTCACAGGCTGTTGGGCCTGCTCTGTTGTGTGGGGCTGGGCATGGCCGGGCCCTGATCCAGGCATGTGTGGAAGGGGGTGTGGCCTGACCCCTGTCTGGCTGTGTAGGAATTTGACAGTGGTGAAGGGGTTGCAATATTAATTGGCTCCATGCTTCCAAGGTTTCTGACCTACGGGGAGCCATAGTTCCACGTGCTGCATTTGCCCCTTGGGCTAGGGGGTTGAACACCTCCATTCTAAATTATTTTCTTCAAAAACAACCTAAAAGATTTCCATAAACTTGTCCAAGTATTTTCTTATACCTTCAAAATATCTGGCATGTTGCTGTGTTAGCTTTTATTATGTGCTTTTTAGATAACCCTTACTGGTGTATGGGGCCTAGAGAAATAAGGAAAATAAAGTAATATTTCTTCGTTTTATTAATCTCATACTTGAAGCACAATCGATTTAATAGCACCATCTGTGCCATCCTCTCCATTATTGATCTTAAATGCTTTGTATTGTTTTAATAAGTCTACCTTCTTCATTGCTGTGGAAAAATCATGTACCAATATTTTCTTACTAGGTGGAGTATCATTTAATGCTTCATATACAGATGCAACTATGTGAAATCTCCTTGTCGGATTGGATTGTTGACAGAAACAAAAGATGTGGTGAGAAAACAGTGGAAAATTCCAGTAAGATTTATACTGTTTGATTTTTAAATATTAATATGCTTGTGTTAATGTACTTTGATTTTTCTACTTAAAGGGTCAGATGATTTGACTCTTTAATTTATTAACAAAAGTTTATAGTATGAAATGTGGTCATTAGGTGTCCCCCCCCCTTCTGTTTAGTCAAAATAATTGTAATAGAATGTGCTTACATTTTTCTTTACAGAGCTCAACAGTGAAGGGTGAAGCCATCTGTTTGAATAGTTTGAGTCCTCTAGTGAAACAGGACTGCTGTGAGGAAGGCATATCAGTTTTCAGTGAGCAGTTCTGATGAAGCAGCTTTTATTCTTTTTCCAAAACAACTTCAGACTACGAACTTTTATGGTAGAAGCCTAGATTGGATCTTCTGGGTCACCAGTTCCATGCTAATTCAGGCAACTAAATCTTATAAATCTGACATATTCCATCTTAAATTTACTTGGGTTCCTTGCCCCACTCCTTTTTAGAATGCTCTTTTGGAATCCCATTCCTTTGATTTGAAACCACTTCATGAGGCTGGTGCTGACAATTAGCCAATTTTCATCTTGGCTCAGGACAGTACCGGGGCTGGTTTGAGTCCCCTTTGTGATGATGACCTGACAAATCAACCTATTGTTGACCCCAGTTGGGACAGTCCTGGGTCCAGACAGTCAAGAGCAGGGCTATCTGAGTCAGGCTGACAGCTGATTGTCAACATACACCCGCCCCACCTAGCATCTCTGGCTGGGCTGCCAGGCATGGGGCGATTGGAGGATTCCTGGGCAAGGTGTGGGGTGAGCTGAAGGGCTTCTCCCACTGGGGATTTAAAATCCTACCATAAGCTGCTGACTCCCTGCAGTCTGGCCAGAATTGCCAGGAATGGGGTTTAATAAAGTCCTGGGTGGGAACGCTGAATACTGGGGAGCCTCTTCCCATTTTTTGGGTCTGAGTGCCCAGGGAGTTTTGAAAAGCACAGTTGCAGCCATGCTGTAGGTGCATCCTTTAAAGCTCCTTGTGCCCCAGGATTCCTGGCTCCCCAGCTGTCCATGTCCTGCCCCCCTCTCTCTCCCCACACTCTATAAAGTGAATCCTGCAGCTGGGGAGTTGAATTCCCAGCTGTGGGCATGCCAGGAACTTACAAAAGCAGGTGTACAGCTGGGGCTTCCAGCACTGTGTCCCCTTTTTAAAGGTCCAGGACACAGTGAGCCCGAAATTGGAAAGATGCTCCATGATGTTGGACTCACAGCAGCTCCGATCTGCCTTTTGGAATTGGATGGAGGCACCAGGTCCTGGACCCAGTGCTACCCCTGGTTTGATCTTACTGATTGGGTAGGGGATAGCTGTGTCCTGGACCCTGAGACTGCCCCATGCCAGATCCCTATGCTGAGCCTGAGGATCTGTCATGGGTCAACCCCAACATACTAGATGTTCAATTTTAGGCCATGATACAACTGAGCCACAAAAAATATTATACATTATATATGAAATATCTTTGTGGCTTGTTTCCTATATTACCATGCCATAAATTATCTTTAGTATGTGGCTGGATTACTATTTATGGTGTTTCATAGTTTCATAGTAGTTTGGGGTCAGAAGGGACCTAAATAGATCATCTAGTCCAGGGGTGTCCAACCTTTTTGAATGTGGGGCCGGATCACACATTTTTTATCACCCAGTGGGCCCGGTGAGCCATATTCAAAGACATCACAGGAAGTGGTATCATATCAGGAGGTGATGTCACGTGACCTTTGACACCAGTGAAGTTGCAGGCGCTGCCATGGTGCTGGTTGACATGGCATGCGTGCCTGGGTTGACATGGTGCTGCAGGAGCTGCTTGGCTACAGCCGGGTTGACCTGGTGCTGGAGAAGCCGCGGGGCCAGGCTGGGGTTAACCTGGGGCCCGCTCGGCCTGCTGGTG
>NW_005842506.1:99349-102221 GCF_000455745.1 Alligator sinensis
CTGCCTATGCAGGGGGTTGGACTCGATGATCTATTGAGGTCCCTTTCGACCCTAACATCTATGAATCTATATTATTTTTTCAGCCTGTGTTTTGACAGAGTAAACACGCCAATCTCATGTTGTTTCTTTGATGAGATAAAATGTCTCATAGTGGCCATTCTTTGTGCCTGTTTCGGTTTCAATTTACTTTTTAAACTTGGATGATCAGAATTGTAGACGTTATTTCACATGACTTTTTACAAATGCCCTGTACAGTGGTGTTAATACTTCCCTATATCTACTGAAAATATGTAGCCAGATATATCCTAGGATTGTATTTCCCTTTTGAAAGAATGATTCTGTACTACCATTATTATGGGATGTGTTTCTCACAGTAGGGTAATACTTGTATGAGGTAATCAATCATGCAGTGACAGGTACCATACAATTTAAATCAGAAACTAAGGAACTTGTGGCAAAAGATTAACAATGTGGAGCCTCGGGTTTCTATACCATGGAAAGTAGCATTGTTAATTATTATATTTGGAAAGAGGTATAAATGCTTAAGTTGTAAAACTTGAAATGACTCTTAGGTTAGCAAGACTAACAAAGTCTTAGGAAGTTTTGAGGGACTTAAAACACAAGGTGAATAGCTGATTTGTAAACAGACGTATTAGGATCTATAAAGAATAAGGTACTGTACAAAGTTAATATAGAATGTTCCATTCTAGTGTTTGATTTCAAAAATAGAAATAGTTCACCAAAGACAATAATTTAAGGTACACTTGGGTCTCTCCTTGTGTGAATTTGCTTATATGTGACAACCTTATTTATACCAGAAATTCACTTTGTGCAAGAAAAATCCAATCTTATGTGAAGTCGGCCGGCAATGAGCTCCTTGCAGGCTGGCAGAGTTCCAGTGTGCAGGAAGTTGGGAGAAAGCAGAAGGAAGGCAGTGAGACCAGGGAGTGGGGGAGTGCCACATGCATGTGGTATATGCATGTGACCCCAAATAGCCTCGAAGGCAGCTCCAGCAGGTAAATGTGGGGGAAAAGGGGGATTGAGGCCCCTGAAGGGAGGGAGCTGTGCAGGGCTGGGGCTGCTGTCCAGTTGGGGGGTGCTTGGGGCCCAGGCCATAGTGTGCGGCTGCAGGGCCCCAGCGGGGAGCAGGATGGGGCCTCTGGTAGCTCGTTGGCGGGAGGGGGAGGGCTGGCTCCCTACTGCTGCACACACTTCCAAGGGGAAGGGGCAGACACATGGGCACAGAGGGCCCTCGCCCCAATCCTGGGCCTAGCTCGGCTTCTCTCCCTGCCTGGTCCCAGCGCCTTGCACCCTGCTGCCCTGGTCACGCGCCTCCTGTGGTGTGGGGCTGCGCCCCTCAGAGCAGCAGGCATGGGAGGCACATCCCTAGGGCAGCGCAGGATGAGCAGCCGCCATTCCCTGACACCCTGCTTTCCTGCCCCAGGTGCCTCTCCAGCTTGCCCCAGGCTGCCCTGGCGACGCACCCCCTGCGCGTGCCGCTGCTTGTAGCGCAGGGCTTGCAGCCTCTCTGTGCAGCAGTTATTGTATTGTGTGATTACTGTTTGAATTTGTCATGGTTCAGGAGGGGGCAGTAGAGAGGCTGGTACGTATCCCTATTAATTGCATGTAATAATGGATTCACTTTATGCAAGGTTTTTTTGGAACGCAGCCCTCTCATAAAGAGAAAACCAAGTGTAGTAGTGGCCATATTCTGGCAAGCGTGCCACAAGTTAAGTCCAGAGTGTGAAAGTAACAGTAATAATAAGCCCCTGCCATCACCCAATGCCATGAATTCCATTATTGCTGGGATATGGCTACACTTAATTTGGCAACACCTACCCCCACAGCTCCTGTGGGGCCAAACCCTTGAGCCAACACTGACTGCTGATCCATATCCCTTCCCCAAGTGCTGACCTTACTCCTGTTGCCAGTGTCTGGGGTTCCTGTGCCATGTGTGCCAGAGATTGACCACCACTGATTTAAGGCATGGAGCAACAGACAAGACTAGGACTGTTCAGTTCAGATAAGAGAAAAGGAAGGATACATTTTAGAGAGATACAGAATAATGAATGCTGTTGTGTTGTCAGCTATTTCTCTCACTGTGTGGTAGGAACAGAGATCAATAAGGAAGGCCCAGGAGTATTGAGAAATGCTGTGCAGTTTTTTATAGACTGTGCACCCTGTAAAGCAGAGGTGGGCAGTTATTTTGGGTGGAGGGTTGGTTAACAAGTTTTGATGAGCTGTTGAGGGCCACAAGGATAGCCCTGCCCCTTGGCAGTTGCCCTGCCCCCTGGTCACCATCTTGGGACTGGAAGTTCCACCCCTTAACCCCTGACCTTCGCCACCAGAAGTCTGCCCTTTGCCCCCAGAAGTACTCCTTTTGGGAAAGGGGTTTGCCATCTTGGAACCAGAAAAAAACAAGTTATATACTAAAAAACAAACATCGATAATAACATATTTTAATTTTATTTAAAAGAAATATTTTTGTCCTGATCTGTGTGTATTTGTGTGGTGTATATATAGAGGTAATTGCATGATAGCTCAAAGTGAAGTCTTACTCTTGTATATTGTGGAGGGTGTGGGGGTGATATGGGTGGGTGGGTATGGGGTTTGTGGGGGAGTTGTGTGGGTGTGGATGTGTATGTGGGGTGTGGGAGCTTGTGTAGATGTTTGTGGGCATGAGTATGTGGGGGGTGGGGGGAGTGTGGGGGGTGCATGGGGGTGCATGTGGGGAGGGGTGTTGGGTTTGTGAGGAGGGGAGGATGTGGGCGCGGCAGTGTTTCCCAACCAGTGCCATGCATACCCCTGGGGGTACATGAGACATGGGCAGGGGTACATGGGTGCCACGTTTTGAGTTTGGCCCGCCCCCCCT
>NW_005842506.1:102382-113135 GCF_000455745.1 Alligator sinensis
AAAAAGTGGGACTCAGTTCATGGCAGTGAAACCGGAAGTGCCATGGTGGGACTTCCGGTTTCACTTTTGCTGCGTTGATCGGCAGGTGGTACGTGAGGTCTGAAAGGTTGAGAACCAGTGGGGTGTGTGACTGTGTGGAGGGTGTGGTGGTGAGGTTTGTCGGGGAGGGGTTGTGGATATGGTTGGGTATGCATGGGAGCCCGCTATACGTGCCCCTCTGTGCTGGTCAGCACCTGCCCCACAACAGCCCAGTGCCTGCGCTCCCTGTGGTGCCTCCCCACCACTGCCAACTGCACACAGCCCCAGCTCTGCCCTGTTGCTGCTCCAGACTCATCCCCACCAGAGCAGATCAGCTGAAACCTGGACGCAGCCCCGACCCAGCCTGCCTCACATCGGCACCACATCACCTGCCTGTGGCATGTCCTGCAGCCCCCCGGGCATGCAGTGTAGCTGGGGCGGTTCTGCAGCCAGACTGCCTTTCTAGGCAGCCCAGGTGATGGTGGCTCCTCCCGGCTACCGCCACCTCTGGTTCAAGCTCCATGGAACTGGTGGGAACCTGCACTGCACAGCCTCGACCCCATGCGCCCTGCGTCTGCTCCGAGCTTTCCTGCCCAGGCTGAGGAGCAGCAGTGCAGGACAGAAGCTGTTGCTCAGTATGGGGGAAAAGTGGCCCCACACCCTTGCCACTGCTGGCCATTCCTTCTGTAGCTGCCTGGAGCCTGCTCTGCACTGGGCTGCCCTGCTTCTGTGCTCCTATCACTACTGCCTCTGGGCAGCCCAGAAGGGCAGCAGTGGCAGCACAGAGCAGATGCAGGGCGTTTTGACATGGGCTCCAGGTTGCTGCAGCAGGAACAGCCAGCAGCAGTGAAGGGGAGGGCCGCTTTTCCCCTGTGCTGAGCAACAGCTTCAGCTCTGCATCACTGCTGCTGAGCCTGGAGCAGGCGCAGGGTTCACGGGGTCAGGGCGGTGCAGTGCAGGTCCCCGCTAGTAGCATGGGGCTGGGGCCAGCGACAGCCGGAAGGAACCACTGCCACCTGGACTGCGTAGAAAGGCAGTTCAGCTGCACAGCCACCCAGCCCAGCTGCATGCCCGGGGGCGGCAGAACATGCCATAACTGGATGGTGACTGGGCCAGGTCAGCCCTATTTTGCCCACCCTTGCTGGGAAGGCTATTTACATCTGTCGGATTTGACTATAGATAGACATAACTTGTAGCTAGTTTTTAAAACAGGGAGTAGCCACTTGAGAGAGCATATTGGCTATTGTACTGCAGCTGCTATGTCTGCATGAGCCAATAGTGGTACAAGTGCTGAAAGTTAGCATTAGTACTTAATAGGTTCAAAAAGAAATTGACACGCATAATGAGAACATCTATGATTAGATTAGATTTGTTGTTGCTTTTAACTATACAAGATAAAAACAGACAGGGAATTAGAAAGAAGCCTCTCCTGTGAGGTTCATATTGGTATTCATGCCCTTCTTTGGAACCATTTCCTTTTTTAGTTTTGAATTTGGAGTATTCCTGTTTAGAATCAGATGAAGGTTTATGGACCCACGGATAACATCACACTAGGCATTTTCAGAGAACAGCAGTTAATAAAATTAAAAAATCATATAAATAGTTTTACTTTTTTCTTGGCATACTTTAATGGTAAAATGAGTGGAGAATAGTCTTCCTACTATATTTTAGAGATTGTTCCTTGTAAAACCCCTTTGCTGAACTGGGTTATTACTCACTTGTGATGAGGAGAGTTTGTGAAGTAACTAGGTTAGCCAAGCTAAGAATAAGTTGCTCAATAGTTTGCTGCAACTTTTATTTCAAAGGGTGCTGCTTTTCTGATAAGCTGAACAGGACCACTGAATAGCTCCAACTGAGTGGAGAAATGGTGCTCTCTGAAGTAAAAGCAGCAGCAAAGTACTGAGGAGCTTGTCCTTAACTTGGCTCATTGTGAATTAAGCAGGTTGCAAACCACCTGGACATGAATGATCTGAGTTCTACTGTAGTTTTCTGTATTGATTACAGAAAGTCCATGTTTAACCTTTGCATTTCAATGTTAACAAAATTAGTTGAAATAATTAATATTTTAAATTGTTTTAAGGTCCTTACCATCTTGTGGATGTCCACTGGACCTCAAAAATTTTTAAGGAGTTGCTAGAAGGAGTGTACCATATCCACCGCATGGGAGTAATGCATCGAGATATTAAAGTAAGTTAAAAATCATTATTAAGAGGCTAAAGAAGGGAGAAACAGTCTACATTATGGGGGCAGTGATAGCAACTCTATAGCTGAGGTTTATTTGAGCTTTGTGTGAAGAATATCTGACAATCTTCCCAATTTTACAGCACATCCTTTTTTACAAATGAATCATAGAATGTGTCTTGCTTGTTCCTACTTTAACTGAAAGGACCATATAAAACAAAGTGAATATCTTATTCCCACCCATTTACTTTGAAACCGTTTGCAGATCTTGCTCTTAAAGTGTTGATTACTGAAGAAACCAATAAATATAAAACAAAATGAAACGCCGAACATTCTGGATTATTGTAATTAAATTTAAGAGAGGTTAGAGTGGCTTTAAAACATGCAGCATTGGTAAGTTTCATGGTTCAAGTTTAATTTTTCATTAAAGTTTTGGAAACAACAGCATTTCAGTGTGCCTTCTTGTATAGCTGTAACTAATTGTGTCATAAATATTGAACAAAATATTTCAGAACTTTTGAACTTTGTGACAGTTAAATCATGGGTTTCATTTGCTAACGTTGTGTGAAGTCCTGGTAAGTGTACAAAGAGTTCCACATGGATACTGGGAGTTGGTTTTTCAAGTAATGTTTGTTTTTCTCCCCGTATATTCTTCTGACAGTGATTTTGCAGATGTCCTGTAGGGACAACATAGTTTTTGACAATCTTACAAGAAATTCTTTTTCCTGTTGATATTCTGGAAACAGAAGTCCAGTGGGTAGATCTCCATGATTATTGGTTAATTTCAAAGGATATGAGAGGTTTAACAACTTGTTTAACAGTGGTACACGTTTCATATTTGACTTATGCTGAAGAAACAGAAAAAGTGGAGATTGCCCATGACTTGTTAAACAGTTAACATCTGCTTTATAATCTAGCAAGAGATCAACTATTTCTTTTCTGCCTCCTGAACAAGCATCATGAATAACTGTGCGTCCTTCACAATCCTGGGTATTTACTTTGGCTCCCTTAATTAATAGTAAACGGATGCAGTCTATATCAACAGCTAAAACTGTGCCTGCTTTGGATGATGCAGTGCACACTGCAAGTTGAAGGGCAGTTTTTCCATAAGTTGGAACAGTGCAATTTATGTTTGCTCCACAGTTGATTAAAGTTTCCGTTACCTCTTTGTTTAGTAACTCTGCAGCTGTGTGAAGAGCTGTCTTGCCAGACTCATCTGTCTCATTTATGTTAGCCCCATTCTCTGTAAGAATGGATATAGCTTGTGAGGCTCCAGAGTATAGGGCTAAATGTAGAGGGCTGTGTTTGTAATAACTTCCCATTTCATGATTTATCTCGGCTCCCTTTTCACACAAGATACGGAGACACTTTTCTGCATTACTTTGTGTAGTTGCTAGGTTTCTCTGAAGTCTGTCTAGGATGGCTGTCCCTGCTGAATAAATATTTGGCCAGTGGAGCAGGAGGAGATGGAGTGCTGTGTAACCTCTGTTATCTCTATAATGTAAAAGGTAATAAGTTAATTCTGCTTCTTCAGTAAACAGTGTAGCTTGCATATACTAAATACATGTACTATTGCATGTACTAAATACAACTAAAAATCCAAAGAAATATTTTAAACAGTGAAGATAGTTCACAACTATTGAATGGGTAAATTGTGGCCTAGTGGTAGGTTCCACCCCACTGGTTGACAGAACGACAGATTCTAAGGATTGCCAAGACCCAGCAGGGGTTCAGAACAAAGGGGAAAAATGAAGGAGCAGTTTGCCATTAATTTGTGGCTGTTGCCCTTACCCTTTCCCTCCGTGCAGCCAGTCCTAGAGCTGCTCTTTAGGCTTCTGTCCTGTCTTTTATTATGCTAGGTTTCAGAACTTCAGAACGAAATTTGGGAACTACTGATTTCTGTTATTCGGATTAAAACCTGTTTTTGCCATTTTTTTTGCCTATTTCATTTTCAACCTGTGAGCCATATTGTCTTATTAATTTGAAGCCAGGGTAGCTTAAATTTATAACAGCATATTCGTATTGCAGTCCTGATTTGTATAATGTATCTAACTCACTGCAGGCACAGGTTTCTGCATATGACAACTGAATCTAAATGAAAAATTAAACTCCTGTATTCAAAATTATAAACCTAGATCATTTTACCACATATTTAAGGGAAATCCAGTGCATTAGCACCTGGGGCACCTGAAATCCTAATCACTAAGTAAGTCCTAAAACTATGTATGAATAAAATTATGCACTGGTGTGCGTTTTGATGAAGTGTAACATGAGAGCAACTACATATTCCCCACCTTATTTTTGGATCAGCACCAGCTTCTAATAAACACTGCAAACTCTTTTTTTTTCTGTATTTGGCAGCTAAATGAATTGGAAGTATAGGCTGGTCCTGCATGGAACAAAAATTACATAAGTATTTGGTACTGTACCTCTGAGTTTTGTCATCTAGTTAGACTTAGAAAATAAATGAATTTAGTTAGTACAATTTCCGGTGGACAGCTCCTGGTAACACTTAACATTATCCAAACTTTCTTGGTCTTCTGATGAATAAGAGCAAAAGGGGACATTTGCCTGAATGGTATTGGGGTACTTTTTTTCTGCCTTGTATAGATTGCAGAATTTGGTACATGAAGATCTGCATAGATTGCAGAATTTGGCACATGAAGATCTGCACATGGGCATCTTGCATGTGAACTAAAAATGATCTCAATTTTTGTTCCTTTGTGACCCTGGGAGGGAAGAAGGAACTCCTTTGTGACCACAAAAACCAGCTGTGTATGAGGTCCAGGTCCCGGAGTGGTTGTGGGAGGGGGAAGGGATCTGTGTTTGGTAGATGTCACTGAATGTATGGAAGCTGCCCTGAGCCTTTGTTGAAAAGAATGGAATATAGATGGAATAAATAAAATAAATAATATAAATTTCATGAGTTTTCATCTGCAAGCAAAATGTATCCTACAGCATTTTGTTCATAATACCCTCTCTTACTCCTCTGGCTTTGCAAGTGGGAGCTTCTACACAGCTGAAACTTGTGTCTGTAATGCAGCTTGACTGGTCATTACATCAGGCACAGCAGATTTGTTTTCTAAGTGAACCACTTTGGCAGTGTGGGAGCAGTTGAAAGTTAAAAGTAGACTTCTCTGACCCTTTCTGCTAGCAGCTGGGATTGGGAAAAAGGGAGAGATGTAGCAAGATGCCTTAGCTGTTTTGCCACCATACTGCAGGAAAGCAGTGTTTTTACTGGTTCTAATTCTTCTAATATTGCAGTCAAGCTAGTCAATTTGTTGCTTATGCTGCAGCATTAGGTAGGCAAAAAGAATTAGAATACAGCAGAGTGGATTTGTACAAATGGGTATAATATTTACAATGTTCATGTTGGCTTACCACTCTTACAATACTCGCACAGGATTGTCTAATGCTGTAGTAAGCTGGCAGCTTTAACTTGGAGTATCATTACTGTTTATTTAATATGAACTAGACTCCTACATTGAAAGAACCAAAATTTAACACACACAGCACATTTAAAAAAAATGTAAGTATTGATTTTGAAAAATCCAACTTTCTCAGGATTGCTTCAGTTATAAAATACCTGTTTCTGACCTGGGCCCACAGCAAAAATTCAGGATATTTAGTGATTGGAGACAAACCTTTTCTGTTAGAAGGTATAAGAATAAGTGTGACAGATGCCTTGTAACCTGTCCAGTCATAACCTGACTGTATGATTCAGCTAAATCGCTGACTTAAAGTAAGTTAAATATTAGGGTTGTAGAACTTGTGCAATTTTTTCCCTTTACATATTTTTGAAAGGGGCTCCTTTTTTTGGATTAGATGTTTTAGTCGGGAGTATTTTTTTTTAACGTGACACTCCTAACTCTGGATTTAAAATTTCTAAATAAATAGTCTGGTTGTCAGGTGCTGAGTCTCTCCAATATAGATTTGGAAACCTGACTTAAGGCCCCCATTTCTTAAAGCTTGATTTTTTTTTGATGACGCTTAATGAATTAACTGAGTTTTGTTGTGAATTTTAAGATGGTATGATTTAAAAAAAAAAAAAAAAAAAAAAGGTGATATCAATCAAGTAGTTACCTGGGCTGACAGTGGTCTGCTGCGCATAAGGTTATCCCAAACAGTTATCGGTTCATTGACAGGATGGTATGCTAGTAAAGCTTTAACATTGGTGCTATCATCTTTCATTATGGCTTCATATAATTTTGCCTGCAGTGGATTAAATGCCTTCTGCCCCAAGGAAGAAAGTGTGTAAATGAAAGGATTGGAGTCAGTTTTGGGTGTATTGGCTCCCTTGGTTATGTTACCCATGATAAGAGAAATTTACTTTCTGTAGGGAGGATCCAGAGTTGGGAAAAAGATAGAATTTCAGAATCTGCATTTTTGGAACAGTTGCTCTTTGTGATGTTGCAGGATGGCTGGTTCTAGAATCGCTTTAAAGTCACTGCTTTTAAAGTTACAAATATCAGTAGAACCTGACAGGTGTCTGAAAATGTTGTCATGTGCTTGACAAAAGTATTGACTATGGTGTAGTTATAAGCAGTTAGCATTATCCAGGTGCTTTTTGTAACATTCTGAAGGCACTATAAAATAATCCAAGATTAAAGATGGGAGATACCTTCAATTACTGTATTTCTATTTACTGGCATAGGAATCATCTGTGCAGCACATCTGTATCAAGTAATGGGCCTTTTGTTTCCATTTTTGGGCAACTTCCACATCCTAATAGTTTGGTGTGCAGATTTTTTGGTATACAGTCTAACTTTTCTACTGAATTTCACACTATTTTGCTCTTTATTCTGTGCACATAAAATACCCTAAAAAATCCTTTTCCATACTTGCTTTCAACTCTTATACATTTACAAATGATTGACTAGCATGTGCCTATGCTCAAACAGTCACATAACCAAATGGCAAATCAACATAGTTTAATGTTTTCATGTTAGTGTTTTCTGGTTCCCTATCACTTGCTGTCATTTGAAATCTCCCCGGTTTCTTGGTGTCTTTTCAATGGGTTGCTGTGATTACATACACTGTTCCAGATCTTCTCAATATGACTGGTGACTGGGACTTCTTTTTCTATTCTGTTACACTTCCGTATACATAGAGTTCAAAGACATCTTAAATACAGTTTTTGGTCACCACATTATATAGCATACACTCACATTTGTCCACAATCACCTTAAATTTCTCTTAACAGTCCTTTGTTTTCTCCCTCCTATTATATTATAGTTATGTTTTGTATTCCCATTACAAGCTTGCATTTTATTCACATATTCATTTTTCTCTAGCTCCCTCAGTATTGCTTTCTTGTTCTATTAGTGTTTGTAAAACCTAGCTTGGTGCTCTTAGTCGCATGTTTTTTCTTAAGTCATGAATGATAAATAATTACTGATGAAATAAATAATTACTGATGTAATGTCTTGTTTAAGTTTAGATCCCTAAAAAGTATATAGGATACCTAAAATTGTGAAATAGTTGTATGGGATTTCATGCTTCTACAATTTTCTTTTAAAATAAAAATGTCTTTTCTTGTAGCCCAGAAATATCTTTCTATATGGATCAGACCATCAAGTGAAAATCGGAGATTTTGGGCTAGCCTGCAGAGAGATCCTACAGGAAGACACAGACCACTGGTTTGAGACAAAAGGGGAAAAATATAATGAAGAAAAACACAGTAGGTTTTCAAAATAAAAATAAGCAGTGTATTGCTGAAAATATTAGTCTTTATCGGTTTTTGTAATTAAAGCTGTATAAATCAATTATTTGTTGTAGGACTAAGACACACTTCAGGAGTGGGTACTTGCCTGTATGCATCACCAGAACAGCTGCAAGGATCTCAGTATGATTTCAAGGTAGTGATTGTTACACAAAGCATCTGGTTAAACATACTTTTCCATGACGCATTACAGCTAAGTACAGACAGTCAAGAAGCCTGAGGCTGAATCTATTCAATCTTCACAGGTTAGACTAGGCTGTGCAGATTGAACTGATAAGCAAGTGAACACACATTCGTTTTTGATTCCAGAAATGCAGCCACATGCCTGCAGTGGCCTAGGCCAGAAGCCAGGGGGCACTAGAGCACACCTCCCTGTTCAGCTGGAACAGACAGCTTGGGCCAAGGAGGGGGACTTGCGGGCTAGGTTCAAAGCATCCTGGGATGCCAGGGGACTGTGAGTTAACTTGAATCTGGAGGGGATCTGGGATAGAAGTTCAATACACCTATTTAACCTAAATCAGTTAAGTCTGATACTACATCCATCCAGGTTTATCTTAAACCAGTTTCAGCCATTTTAAAAGCAGTTTATGTGCACTTAGATTTGAACTGGTTTCTGATCACTTATACTGGTTTGTGTGTAATTTCTGTCCCTAGCCCAAGTGACCCCAACATTTGTAGCTTAGATATGTACTGCAATCAGCTAGATTTTGTCGGTCCCCCCTCGCCCCTCCCCCTGGACCAATTTTAAGTTACATTACTCTTACATTTTTTTAAATAAAACAGATTTATATACAGGCAGTCCTTGCACTTATGGCAGGTTACGTTCCTGGAAAAGGTGCTGTAAGTCTAAATGGTGTAAGTTGAATCTGATTTTCCCATAGAAACAATGTTATAATAGGGGGTTATGTTCCTGACCAAGGGCCTGATGCCCAACTTTTTACAGAAATGACTGTAAACTCTGTATTTAAATCAACTATTTAATCAACTATAAATGATACACCCTGTACAGTACAAAAGCTTTCTAAAGTGTACTGTATATAAATCGATTAAACAGGTCAATACAGTAACTAATCACATAAAATTTGATTTAATCAGAAGGTGAAGGAACACCATCAGGGTCATGGAATTCAGAAGGGCTTCTTGGGGAGATTTTTGGGGAGACTTAGGGCCACTTGATGGCTTTTTGAGAAACTGATCCAGGGATGTTTGTTTTGCTGCCCTCTTTTTCTCATTGTAAATTTCCCTGTAGTGCCGTAAGTGCAAGGATCCAGCGCTGTAAGTAATACCATGGGTATAAATGGCGGAGCGTTGCACATTTGAATCGCCCTAAGTCAAAATGCCATAAGTCAAGGACTGCCTGTATGTTTAAAAGTATGATTTTGATAGTTAAGAGGAACCAAATCAAAGCCTACTGGATTTAAACTAGCTTATAAATTTTCTGTGTTAATTGGTATGCTATGGGTTCCAGTCCTGACATTCTTTTTGCACTTCCTGTAATGAGGCCATTCAAATAAACACTAAAGATTCTTGAACAAACTACAAAATAGGCATCTTTGAATTAAAGATATTTCAAATCAGCTAATACAATTATTTTCTCTTCTTGCAGTCAGACATGTACAGTCTGGGTGTAATTCTCTTAGAACTCTTTCAGCCGTTTGGAACAGAAATGGAGAGAATTGAAGTTCTAACAGAGTTGAGGAATGGTCACATTCAAAGTAGCTTTAGCAGAGAATGGCCAGTAGAAGCTAAGTATATTAAGCTACTAACCAGTAAAGTATCATCACAGAGACCAACTGCTGCTCAGCTTCTTGAAAGTGAATTGTTTCATACAACAGAAAGAGTAAGTTATTACTCATGCTTTACAGTGTAAAGAAAGTATACAAACTAAACTGCATATCTTTTTTCCCCCATATGTCCTCATGTCTATTTTTATCCCATTAAAGAAGATAACGTCATGATGGAACAAGTGTTTTTCTGACCTGCTGCATAGCAGTAGGCTGTACTTATAAATGTTTATAAACTAGCCAGGACTAAAAACATAAGCAAGCAACAAAGTTATAGAGTCACTGAACTCGCACATATTTAAACTAATTCTAGTCACCTGAATAGTTTTGAAGGATTCTCTTTTCCCCTCCCTCACTAGTTACAGAAGCAATTTGATTCTGATTCTGCTGATGTGGGGCTACACTATAGCCCAGGGGTGGGCAATTATTTTGGGCGGAGGGCCACTTACTGAGTTTTGGCAAGGTGTTGAGGGCTGCATGGGTAGCCCTGCCCCATGACAGGTGCCCTGGTCACCATCTCGGGACTGGACATCCTACCTCTGACCTTTGCCACCAGAAGTCCCTCCCCTTGCCCCTGGAAGTATTTTTTGGGGGAAGAGGATCAGGGGAAAAAAAACAAGTTGCATACTAAAAATCAAACAACCATAATAATATCTTTTAATTTAATTAAAAAAAAATATATTCTTGTCCTGATGTGTTAGTGTTGTATATGCAGAATTGCATATGTGGGTTTGTGGGGACGGAAGTGGGTATGGGAGCCATGTAGTACAGAGTGACTGGCTGGCAGACAGGCAGGAAAGTGGGGAAATGTGGGGGTGGAGAGGGGAAGGGAGAGTGGTAGCAAGCGGGAGCCTGCAATGTCCCAGGGCCAGCACTGGCAGGAGGAGCATGAGATGTGGGCTGGCAGGGGTCTGTGGAGCCAGGCTGGGCTGCCACCAGCAGGGAGTGGGGGAGCTGACCCGGCTTCATAGAGCCCCTGCTGGCCAGGATTCTGCACTCCTGCCTCCCTGCTCTGGGCCCCACCAGTGCTGGCCCTGGGACGCTGGCA
>NW_005842506.1:113278-113758 GCF_000455745.1 Alligator sinensis
TGCTCAGCGCGGGGGAAAAGCGGCCGCTCCCCCTCCCTGTGGCCGGCGCCCTATGCTGCAGCTGCTCGGAGCCTGCACGGGGCTGCCTGTGCCTCTCTTCATTGCTCCATGGGGCAGTAGTGGCAGCGGAGGCAGGACAGCCCCGCATGGGCTTCAAGCAGCTGCAGCAGGAAGTGCCGGCCATGGGGGGGGGGCACTTTTCCCTTGCGTGAAGCACCAGTTCGTTCCCCCCTGCCACTGCTCAGTCCAGATGGGCAAGTGCGGGGTCAGTGCTGCGCACTGCTCCCTGCTTGTACTGCGGAGCTGGGGCAGGGGGACAGAGTGAACAGGAGCAAGGGAGCCAGTGGCAGCTGGGGCCAGTCCTGGCAGCGCCCAGAGCAGGGCAGCAGGAGTGCAGGATCCCGGCCAGCAGGGGCTGTATGGAGCTGGGTCAGCTTCCCCATCTCCTTGCTGGTGGCAGCCCAGCCTGGCTCCAGAGAC
>NW_005842506.1:113865-120780 GCF_000455745.1 Alligator sinensis
CCCCCCCTAAATTTCTCATGCCAGCACAGCCACAAAGAGCCCCGCAGTCCCAGGCCAAAAGCCAGCTATGGCTTCCCCCTGAGTTCTACTGTCCCTGGCTGCTGTTACCTCATTCATTTTGTAAATAGTTTAGGGGCTCTGTGGGCTGGATAGAACAGCCTGGTGGGCCAGATCTGGTTCACAGGCCATTATTTTGCCCACCCCTGCTCTAGCCAGTAACCCTACAACACTTCAGACCTTTTTCTTTAAAAAGGTAAACTCTCTGTTACTGTACAAAAAGGGGAAAAAAATTATCTTCCAATTATTTCAAATGTTAACTACTGTTACATCTACCAGTTCAAGTTATACTCTTATCTTTAGTTCTTTAGACAATTTCATTTTCCTCTTCCCATTCCCTTAAAAAAATATGACTAAACTCCCCCAGCAAAAGAATATGATAAGTGAGAGCCTGTTTCTACGTAAATGTTAAGTAAAATAACTCTCTCTCTTTCAGGTAATCTGCATTCTGAAGCAGAAGGTAAAACAGAAAGAAGAAGAAATTGAGAAGCTTAAGGAGAAAATAAAATGGCTTTTAAAAGAAAGAGAGCAGAGAGCAGAGTACAAAGAGCTTGGTTCTCCAGTTTAAGTAAAATTGGAAGTCAAACTATGTATATACTGAGATGCTAGTGTTTTGACACTAAATATGTTTTTATATAAAATACTTAAATGTAAGGTGTCCTGCCTGATCTTTCAGACAATGGCTAACCATTGCATCACAACTTGCTTTGTCTTTTATCTGGAATTGCCCTCAGCTTATTTAAAATACATTTTTTAAAAGGATCATGTTTGTCTTTCTGTTAATTAAAGGGAGTTTAAAATAAAAATACTAGCCTAGTGTTAATAGCAGATTATTTATTATAGTAGAACAAACTATTTTTGGAACATTTTAAAACCCCCACACAAGGAATGTGACACTCAAACAGCAACTCTGAGGACTTTATTGATATTAGACTTTACAAGTAATAATGAGAAAATTCAGTCCACTGTTTATTTATCAAGTACATTTCAAGGAAGACCATCCCAGCAGGCATGAAGTGGAATAAAATTAAAATTACACTTCCCTCCTATGAAGAATGTACAGTTACTTCAATAGTCTAAGAACAGAGTTAAAAGGTGCCAGATTCTCACATGATTTCATCCACTTATGCACATTAACTGGAACAGCATTGGAGCTACCCGTCTGCTGAAGTGCACACCATGCCACAATATCTGCTACAGTGAGTTCACTTCCCACCAGCCAGGGTGTTTTACCAAGGCTGGCATTCATGGAGCGCAAGACTGCTGCTTTTTCTTTACTGCTTCCTTCTTTCAGCTGGAAGATGGCTGTATCCACCCAGCTGTCTATTAGAGTTGAAGTGACTGCATTGTATTTCTGGCCAAATAAGGAGAACAGAAATCTAGCAATGTTCCCTTCTCCTTCTATAGGACACATGGTTTGAATACTAAACTTCATTTGGGGTTTTGGAACTGAAATGAAAACAAAAAGAAAAAAAGTGAACACCACAAACTAGTTCTTAATAGGAAAAGATAAGTAACAAAGATAGTTCAGTTCTTGAGGTGAGCCTAGCAGCATTTTCTACTGCTGAAGTTGTTGCACTGAAATCAGGTCTATGCTGTCTTTATTTTGTGTGTGCATCCTTGCCCACTTGTTTTCTATATATTACGTGGTTAAAAAATCATGCACATGGAAACTTCCTGTTTCCTATAGGGCAGCCATTCTCAACCAGGGTGATGCAAGATCCTTTTAAGGGTACCATGCAATATTTAAGAGTGCAAACAGCTACATATGGATTCACAACATAAACCCAGAGATTTCAAATCAGACTCAAAGAATCCCTCCATAACTTTTTTGAATGAGCAGCATCCCATTTTAAAAATGAATTACCCTGGTTGATAAACACTGCTCTAGGGCAACAAACGAGGGTCATAAGTAATAGATAGGTTAGATGCCTTCTTACCATCCTTCCAAATGAGAGTAAATCCAAACTGGTATTCATGACGCGACTGTTTTTTAGTCTGCTCACCAAAGCATTTCAAAAGGTTTTCTGGTACTGACTTTACCGATGAATGTGTATGAACAGCTGACAATATTTTATAGTGTTCACACAGCAAGCTGTGCAGTACTAGTAGTGACAATGGAGGTAGAGAAGGGTTTGCATTGATCACAATATCTTTCAGAGCACCATAACCCTGCAGCAAAAGTAAAATATTAACAAATGTTAATTTAGCACTGCCAAGACGCTTGTTTTTGGTGTGCAACAAGAATCCACTTGCCCAAATTCATACATTCTAAGCCAGCGGTTGTCAACCCGGGGGTACTTGGGAAGGCCTCAGGGGATACATGGCAGCAGCGTGGAGACACTTCTAGCTTTGCTGATGGCGCTCCCAGTTTCACTGCTGTGCGCTGGGGCCCTCCCACCTGCATGTGCTGTGTGGCACCGCAGACGGGTCTGCAGTGCCACATACCATATGTCCGCACTTGTCTGGACGTGGCCAAAGTGCTAATGAATTAAACCCTGGTCCCATTTGAACACGTAAACTTCAGTAGAAATGAGATTTAGACTCATGTTCATAAGTTCCAGTATCCAGTTTGTTTTGGAATTGTGATCCAGAGGTCATAAACAACCCAAAATTAACATTTTATTTTGAAGCACGCAAAGAGTTCTGTTCATTTAAGTTTTGAGTATCCCAAATTTTACTCAGTCTGCAGCTTCTATCCCAACCCTTTCCAAATCTGGATGCAAAGCAAATATAACGACTTCTCAGACATTGCATTAAAGGTAACTGATTAATTGATACGGTAAATTTGTTGATAATAGGAGATGGTACTTACCTTCCCAAGCATTGAATCCAGATCTGCTGCATTTGCTGTCAAAGGAGAATATTCATCAGCTTGGATAATATTTGTTACATCAAAGTCAGCATCTGGTGTTTGTATCATCTTTGAGAGCCCATCAACAGCACTTTTAAGTTCATATAAGCGTTTTAATATCTCTTCTTGGCGGGATTCAAGTGCTTGAAGTGATGGGTCCACCTCTTCCTAGGAAGACATTTAAATTTTCACTTAATAAAGTCAGCACAAATTCTAGATTGATATGTGATGTGACTATTTAAACAGATATTAAACTCATTTGTTGGTGACCTATACATTCCTATGAGCAGAAGACTGTTTAATATTAGCTTAGAAATATGCCCGTTATTTAAATAGTTTACTAAAATCCTATTGGTTAAAATATCGCAAGTTGTCTTTAAAAACTTAGTCTCATGTGTTGATAGCTGTGTCTACATATTAGACATTTTCAGTCCTGATTGATCCACACAGATACTTTTTAGACACCGGAAAACATCAGATTTTCATAAATGCAGAGACCAAACAAAACAATCATGCTTTATCAGCTACCTCCCTCACCTTAAAGTCACAGCTGGTTCTGACGTTTGTGCAGAAGCTGCCATACAAGAAACATTTTCTTAGAAATGAGGGAGTAGAGTCAAATGCATGAGAGTAAGGCAAGAGGGGAGGCTTGGAGGTTTAGTTCAAGAGGTTTTAGATGGGTTTTAGGCAAGCTGCCTTCTGTGGTAGTGTTCCCACCAGAAAACAGAGCTAACTCTTCTTTCTCTAAAGTACTTTGAGTTCCTCAATAATAACGCAAGCAAGCTATGAAAGACTGGTCCATGTTAATTTTTAAGCAGGAGATTGCAGCAATATTACTGGTCAAAAAGTCAAATGCCAGAGAATTTAGCTCAGGGGTAGGCAACGCCTGGCATGCGTACCAGTGTGGTATGCAAAAGCATTTTGCTTGACGCACATGCCTTGTGGAAAGGGCTGCAGCTGCTCCGCCACAATAAGGACCAGGCCCTTTGCAGTTCCCCTGCTATCTGCCCCTGGCATGCCAACACTTACTAGTTGAGGTTGTAGCTGGTTTTGGCATTCACCCCAAAAACATTAACGACCCCTGTTCTATCTGCATAACACAAGTACTGAACATTTTGGTGCTAAAGGAAGTTGGCCGAGTACACACATTACTGACTAACGCAAACCCTACTGTATTATTCTAGATTTACTCATCTTTATTTTAAGTACTCGGATTTACTCAATACCTACAGGCATTAGGAAAAAAGCTACTGCTAAAACTCTATAAAAAACAGTAAGAAACATTCAAGGGCCCTCAAGGGGACACTGGCCTGCCTGTATACCAATGCCAGGAGCTTGAGGAGTAAACAGAAGGAACTGGTCCTCCTGCTAAACAAGAATGACTACGGCATCATAGGGATAACAGACCTGGTGGGACTCCACCTATGATTGGGCCACAGGTATAGATGGCTATACCCTGTACAGGCGTGATTGTGTAGATAGAAGGGGTGGGAGTGTAGCTCTCCATGTCAAGGACAACTACACATCCCTGCAAATTGACATTGGCACCCAGGAAGGGCAACTGGAGTCTCTCTGGGTTAAAATACGTGGGGAACGTGGCTCAGGGGACATCATGGTAGGAGTCTACTACAGACCTCCTAACCAGAAACAAGAGCTGGACCAAGAATTCGCCAGGGAACTGGCTGAGGCGACACACTCTCGGTACATGGTTGTCATGGGAGACCTTAACTACCCAAACATTTCATGGGAAGAGCGCTCGGGCAAATCCAATCGGTCGCAAAGCTTCCTTAAGTGCGTGGATGAGCTCTACCTGACCCAAGAAATCTACGTGCCAACGAGAGGTAAAGCGTTGCTGTACCTAGTATTGGCCAGAGGGGATGATCTAGTCAGTAACCTAAGAATCGATGGAAAGCTGGGTGACAGTGACCACAAGCTGATCACCGTTACTACCCATCGCAAAGCTGGCAAGTCAGTCAGCAATACAGAAGTCCTTGACTTCAGGAAAACTGACTTTGACAAGCTCAGGAGGCTCACTGTCGAGGCCCTAAGGGACCACGACTCAACTGGCAGAGAAGTCCAAGAGTGGTTGCTCCTCAAGGGAGCGATCCTGATAGCACAAGGGATGGCCATCCCATGTTGGAGGAAGGGTAGCAAAAGGGCACAGCAACCCCCTTGGCCCAACCAGCAGGGAACTTGAGGACCTCCTATGCCTCAAAAGAGAGACTTATAAAGGATGGAAGTACCACCAAGGAGGAGTACTCAGCACTAGTCTGTACCTGCAGGGAGCGGATCAGGAAAGCCAAGGCTGCAACCGAGTTTCATCTGGATATACATATCAAGGATAACAAAGTCCTTTTCCAGATATGTAGGGAGTCGGAAAAGAAGCAAGGGTAACATTGGACCCCTACTGAACCAAATGGAACAGCTGATAACTGACACTCAGGAAAAGGCCAGTCTGCTCAATGGGTACTTTGTGTCGGTCTTTCATCAGTCCAGCGGGACGGCCCTGCCTAGCAAGACGCGGGACAGCCAGGGTGAGGGCGTATTTATACCCAGCATTGATGTTGATCTAGTAAAGGATCCCCTAGAGAGGCTGGACACCTACATGTCAGCTGGTCCTGACAGATTACACCCTAGAGTACTCAAGGAGTTGGCAGATGTCATAGCCCAACCATTGGCAAAAATATTCGAAGATTCGTGGTGCTCAGGTGAAGTACCTGAAGACTGGAAGAAGGCCAATGTGGTACCCATCTTCAAGAAAGGGCAGAAAGTTGATCCCGGGAATTACAGGCTAATCAGCTTGACCTCAATCCCTGGTAAGATTCTGGAGAAAATTATCAAGGAGACCCTTCTGGATAAGATGGCTGAAGGCAACATCCTGAGGGATAGTCAGCATGGGTAGGTCTTGCCTGACCAATCTCATCTCCTTCTATGACCAGGTGACATATCATCGGGACAAGGGAGAAGAGATTGATGTCATATAGCTGGACTTTAAAAAAGCTGGACTTGGATGATCTTTGAGGTCCCTTCCAGCCTTAATGTCTATGAAATCTATAGACAAAACCCTTATATTTTTGGGGCACAATGCTGCAGGAAAAGATTAGTTCTATT
Organism: Alligator sinensis; assembly: GCF_000455745.1. Lineage (NCBI taxonomy): Eukaryota > Metazoa > Chordata > Crocodylia > Alligatoridae > Alligator > Alligator sinensis. The sequence goes on from NW_005842506.1 coordinate 119,888, forward strand.
GCATGTCTATGGCCTTTCCTATGATTACCTTCCCGTCTCAGTTTTCTGATCTGTAAGATGCGGCTAATTATACTAATATATCTTTCAGAGATGATATAAGGACTGATTAATCTCCATATTGGGCCTGAGTGGATGAAATGCTAAATCCCTGGAAAAACTATTAAACAAGTTATTAAACAATCAGTTTACAATCACTTACAAGATAAAAAGTGGCATTGTCAAACTAACCCAATTCCCTTCTTTATATCAGGGAAACTGGCCTAGTGAATTAAGGGAATACAGAAGATAAAGTATAACTTTAAAAAAGCTTGTGATGGGAGTCCTGCATCTCATAAGGAAGATAAGAAAATATAGTCTAGATTAAATTCTCATAAGGTAATTATGACCCATGGATCAACAGTGTTCCCCAAAAATGTAGTGATCACTGCCAGTCCAATGCCTTACCACTCTGTGGCCAGGAAAGGGGGATTTCAAGTGGTCTGAAGCGGTCTGAATTGTAGCGGTGCACCGACACACCAGTCTGATACCAGATTGGCACTGATACAAAGAAAATTTACTATGTCAGAAATTGGCCCTATCAGGCCAATAATCTGGTTGATAAATGGCCCAGTGCACATGTGCAGGCAGTGCAGCCTGGAGAGCTGCCTCCAGCTGATGAGTCTGATGTGGTGGAAAGGGGAGGGTAGGAGTGTGGGGGGGGCAGATCAAGGACCCCACAGGGAGGGAGGAAGGGAGGGAGAGAGTGGGGCAGGGGCAAGCGCTGCCACTGGACTGTCTCCACTTTGCCCACACCCTTTCTGTAGTGCGGGACCCAACACTGGACCCAGGACTCCAGGTGTGGCCGCACCAATGCACCCCCCTCCCCCGGCGAAGGCGGCCTCACTTCACCTTCC
>NW_005842506.1:120923-157539 GCF_000455745.1 Alligator sinensis
CAGCCGGTACATACAAGTGGGGAGCGGCTCGGCCAGCAGCGCGCCAGGCCCCCCGTGCACGGGCCTCACCTTGTACATGGGCATCGCGGCGCACACGCGGCAGCACCCCTGCTGCCAGCCCGGAAACGGCCGAACAGTTCCCGCCTCGCCCACCCCCTCCCCCGATTGGGTGGCGGAGCCCTTCCGGGCACGAGGACAACCCTCCCCGATTGGCCGGGGAGACGGACGAATGCCAGTGGGGGGCCTCCCAATAGGCCGGGCGGAACAGCCAATCCGCGTGCGGCAAAAGAGAGCTCGCGCGGGATTGAACAAGGCTGTCTCCCTCTGGCCAATGAGCGGCTGAGTGCTGAGGCGAGTCTGGCGCCTCGGGGCTGTGGAGGGGCGATGGAGCCGGCGGCCTGGTGAGACCCCCTCCCCCCTCCCAGCCCCCCTCAGCGGGCGGCGGCTGAGCCCGGCCCGTGACGCGCTCCCTCCCCCCTGTCTTGCAGCCCGCCTCCCGCCGCGGCCATCCGGGCCCTGGACCGCCCGTCCGTGCACCGCATCTGCTCGGGGCAGGTCGTGCTGAGCGTCGGCACCGCCGTGAAGGAGCTGCTGGAGAACAGCCTGGACGCCGGCGCCACGCACGTCGGTGAGTTGAAGATACCTAAGCTGCCAGATGGTCTAGTAGGCAGGCTTGGCTGGTGTGGCAGGTGTGTTGGTCGTCGTTTGAGGGATGGGCACAGGCTTAGGTTACTCACGTGTGGTTGGATACACACAGGCCCGTGTTACCACGTCTTTGTTTCTAGCCGTGGGTCCCAAACACGCTCGTGTACATTCTGCCGAGGTGTAAAACTTAAGCACAGGCATAAAAAATTTGCAGGATCAGGCCTTGATTTGTCATCTGAGTGTTGTGATCCAACTTGGTACGTGGATCCCGGGGTGCCAAGTGTACTGTAGAAAGTTGCCACCCCTGATGACAGCTTGGTGGCCAATCAGAAAAGTGTTTGTTTTGGGGGGGGAGGGTGTTCATGTCACTGACATCATCATCATAAGCAGTAACTCATGCTCCCATTAAGTATCTCTGCCGTTTGATCAAGGATCTGAATGAAGGTGGAGACCGAGATAGTGATGTCTCCTGACTAAGGGTGTTTCCTCCATGCTTTAAACCAGTGGTTCTCAACCGAGGTGCCGCAAGGACGCTGTTGCCGTCCTGGCCAGGTGGATGGAAGTCCACCTGCAGACCTAGATCGGGAAGTAGCTGTGGCAGCAGCACTGGCATCATCCCAGTTGAGAACTTACCTGGCAGGGGAAACACCATGTGTCTGGGTCCATGAAGGCAGTTTTCCTTAAGTGTTCCCGGGGATAACTGTTCTTCTGGCGTGGTTTAGTACCCGCCAAGGTGTTGGGGCTTAAAGCCCACTTTATGGAAACGGGAGGCTCCCCCCTAGCTTGGTCTTGCATCCATATGGCTGAGGGCAGGCGACATGTGCTTGCATCTGACCCCCAAGCCTCTGGGCTTGGGCCTGCACATAGGATGCCTGCCAGAAGTCTTTGGAAATAGCTGAAGCCCCTGGTGTGGGTGGAAGATGTTTGCCAGTTGTGGGGACACTTATGATTCTGGACTAACTCACGGATTTGGACTTGATTTGGCTGATTTGACTTGGAACACAAAAAAAATTCTTTAAAAAAAGTAAGGGAACTGCTACTTGTAAGACAGGAGAATTAATTGATATATTGAGAGAGCACATGATGTTTGTGTATTTATGTAAAAAAAAATCAGTGTTTATTAAGCCAAGCCTTGTTCCCACTCAGATGTAGTATGCCTTTTTAAAGAGTTCACAAATTTTTATTTTCTGTAAATCTAGGAGATGAAAATATGTTACATAAGCTAGGACAAATCCAGTCAATTTGAATGAATTTAATACAGTATTTTACTTTTGTTTCTCTCACACAAATCTTGGGATATCAATGGGAGTCTTTAACAAAGAGAAAAAGTAGAATGGCACTTTATTTTATTTTGTTGTCTAGGCTTCATTCCCATCTTAGTTAATGTGTTATAAGTGGGAAGTAATATCATTGCAACTAAATGAAATGGAGGGCAGTTGCTCTTGGTTTATTTAACATGGACAGGAGTAAACCATTGCAATGGTGCTGTCTTGGGCAAAGGAAAATGTTAGAAGTCAGGTAAATTACTTATTCAATAAACCTGGTAAGCTGAGGCAGTACAACAGTGGTTTTCAGCTAAGGTGCACCAACTTTAAAAAGTGTTGTGTGAGAGAGCCTCTGAAAAGCTTGAAAACCACTCTGCTTTAAATATTTAATGAGCAACGTGAGAAACCATATGCTGTTGTTTATGGTGGACCTGTACCAAGGAACAGGATTTTAGATTCCAGAGTTTTCAGGCTGGCAGCTGTTATAACAGAGAAACTAAACTTGCACCCAAAAAAGGAAAAGAAAAAAAAGTTTAAAAAGCGTTTTTAATCTGTGTTGAAAAACAAATGGCTGTTGAGGACATTTGAAATAAGTTAATGTTATGAACTCAAAATTCTGCATATGGATTCTGTCATTTAACCCCCCCCCCCCCCTTTTTTTTTTTAATTTTAGATATAAAGCTTAAAGATTACGGAGCAGAGCTTATAGAAGTTTCAGATAATGGTTGTGGTGTAGAAGAAGAAAACTTTGAGGGCTTGAGTAAGTTGAATTTTTTTTCTTTTAATTTGTTTTAGAGCCTCCTCTACCACTTCTAGCAAACTTTAAAAATGTAATGTTTTTAAAAAAGATACTTGACCCTTCCACAGAATAAATATACCTTCAAGAGTTGAGGTGAAGCTAGTTATAGGATGGCTTGGTGTCATGTTAATGGTATGTACATGTATGAAAGAGACCTACATCTAGATTGTGCACAGAACAAATACTGGTGATGTTCATTTTCTGTGAACACTCAAGAAGTTAAATTTTACAAGTATGACAGCTTTTTAAAAGTGACCATATAAGCTTGAATATTTGCTTAAAATAAAATTAACGTTGTATCTTTGATTATAAATATTACAAACTGTAGTTTTTAAGTCATCCAGAGAGGGTCACAGAAATACCATGTAACACTAAACAAGCATGTTTAATCAGGGCAATTAAAATAGTGGATTTTTTCCCAGTGAATTGTTTGCAAAGGATCTGTGGACCGGTATTTGTTCATTGAATCAATTTATGAATAATTTGGATAAATAGCTATAATTGAGAATTTCACACACATTTTGCAAATTAAGAAAACTGTTGAATTACTTCTTTATCTTGAATAGTTATACTGTAAAAGTTCTTTTGTTTCTTCAAATAATTACAAAAAATGCTTATGTAAATCAATAGGCAGACAAGGTTCCTTGGGTGAATTTGATATCTTTTATTAGACGAACCCAAATAGTTGGAGAATAGTTATTAAGCAAGCTTTCAAGTTCAAAAACCCTTCATCAGGCTAAGGAAGTTTCAGCAGTTGGTGTGCGCTCTTCCTGGATGGAATGACAAGTAAAGAAGCCAGGGCTGGGCTGGGGAGTCAGTTGCCAGGCAGATTATAATGTATCAAAAATCAGTAAAATCAGTAAAAAATCAAAAATGTAAATCAGTGTCACTTTAGAAAGATGTGGTAGAATTATATATATTATAAATATGTTTTTCCAGCTTTGAAGCATTATACTTCTAAGATACAAGATTTCTGTGATCTAATACATGTTGAAACATTTGGATTTCGAGGTGAAGCTCTGAGTTCACTGTGTGCATTAAGGTAATAATATTAACCTTTATTAGTAGAAGTTTACTGCTCTACAGCAATAGTAATATTAAATTGACAACTATGGCTTCAATTATCAATGAAACAAGGCTTTGGAAATTTGTAACTTGGTTTTTCCTCAACTGACAAAAACAATTATTTGCTGTTCAGGAATATCTTATTTTTTAAGTGGGTAAGTGCTGTAGAATTAAGCCATTTATGTACTACAAAAAATGTAGTTTAACAGTTGTTAAATCCAGGTGCAGCAAGTAGGGCTAGATTAAAGTTTGCTATAACAAGATTATACATAAATTTACCTTGGCCTGGTAATCTTCTCTTTTTTGACATGTTTATTAATACCCATGTATATGCAACCAAAGTCTGATGGGTCTTATGTTATGTGGCTGAGCAGCAAGCAGGGTTACCGGTCAGAAACATATTTGTTTTTTTTAAACTAATCTTTGTCATGTATTAATACTCCACTGAGTGTCTTTGCAGGGATGATTCAGGTAAGTAGTGTTTCTGCCTCTTATCCCAAATCAAATGTTGGCGCTTTAAACGAAAAATCCAGTCTGTTTTGGAACAGCTATAGGGGCCATGCAGTTGAGAGAGGATACAGCACATCCTGAAAAGGCAGCTGGAGAACCAGCAGAATACTTCAGAGCACAGGCACAGTGATGCCAACATTATTAGGATATTCTTTAATGTGAAATTACTCCTGGTCCAGACAAGAGTTAAAGATCCTCAGTAACATTCTGCCTCTATCAGTATGAAGAGATGTGGTGTTTGGTCAGAAATCTTTTTGTGTTGATGCAACTAAATTTATATTCATATAAACTTATGTGCAGACAAGTTTACAGTCTGTAAGGTGGTTAATTTTTAAGGCCCTGTTTCAGCAAAACCATCCTGTTAAGTATGTGCCTAAGCATCTTTTTTATTATAGCCCAAATTAAGAAAAAAAGACAGTTCAGATTTGAAATGCAAAAGCCTCAAGATGTCTTTTGGTGCCTTTAATGTGCCGTATATTTTATTGTAAAATCAGTGTTTTCTCATGTGACCTGTAATAATAACCTGTTGGATTCTTCAGCAGTTATGAAAACTATAAACATTCTGTCTCTGGTGTTATAAAAAGTGGATGTTTGTCTCTGTAATAGTGTAATTTTGTATAAGCTGCCACTAACTTATAAAAGGGATACAATTGAGAGGCATTTACTAGAATAAGTTCATCTTGGCCAAGGCTTGTATATAAACCTTCAGTGTATAGTACTATATGACTGAAAAAAATTGATCCAAATGTCAGTGACCTACTTCAACATTTTCAGTCCTTCTTTTAGCTGTTAGCTCCATATAGTTTCATAGTTAGTAGGGTTGGAAGGGACCTGAGCAGATCATCAAGTCTGACCCCCTGTTACAGTCAGGAAAGAATGCTGGGGTCAGATGACCCTGGCAAGGTGTCTATCTAGCCTCCTCTTAAAGACCCCCAGGGTAGGATCTAGCACCACTTCCCCTGGAAGTTGGTTCCAGATCCTAGCCGCCCTGACTGTGAAGTAGTGCCTCCTGATAACCAGCCTGAATCTGCTGTCTGTCAGCTTATGGCCGTTGTTCCTTGTTACTCTAGGTAGTGCTCAAGGGAACAGGGACTCTCCCATTGCCTGTTGGTCTCCCTTGGCCAGTTTATAGATGGCCACCAGATCCCCTCTCAGCCTCCTCTTGTGGAGGCTAAACAGGTTCAGATCCCGTACCCTGTCCTCATAGGACCTGCTCTGCTGCCCCCTGATCGTGCGAGTGGCCCTTCTCTGGACCCTCTCCATATTGTCTACGTCCCTCCTGAAGTGCAGCACCCAGAACTGGACTCAGTACTCCAACTGGGGCCTGACCAAGGTCGCATAGAGGGGGAGGATCACCTCCTTGGACCTGCTCGTGATGCATCTGTGGATGCATGACAAGGTGCGGTTAGCCTTTCTGACTGCATCCCCACATTGACGGCACATGTTCATCTTGGAGTCAATAATGACTCCAAGATCCTTTTCTGCCTCTGTGCTGGCGAGAGGGGAGTTCCCCAGCCTTTATGTTTGCTGCTGGTTCCTCCTCCCCAGGTGCAGTACCTTGCACTTGTCAGTGTTGAAACCCATCCTATTCTCATCCGCCCACCTCTGTAATCTGTCCAGATCTAACTGGATTCTGTCCCTCCCTTTTGTTGATGCTTTATCAATGTAATCCCCTTGCACTGCTCGTTCAGTAAAAGTTCTCTCTCTAATAAGCAACTGTCCTCACTCCCTACAACCACAGACCTTCATGATGCCCCAGCCTCTGGGTCCAAAATCATGGGCACAAGCACTCCCCTCCCTACTAGCCCACTCCAAGGCATGCTGGGCTAGATGATAACTCCCACCCCCCTGGTGTCAGAACCACAGCACTTCAATGCCTAAAAAGGTTACTATCTGACACCACAGTCGCCTAATTTTTTAATGATAATGGGGTGAGAGACAGTGTTGGCTTTTCTAAAGTTCAGAAAGACTGCATCCACCGCGACGCCTGCATCCAAGGATTTAGTGACCTGATCATAGAAGGCCATCAGGTTGGTCTGACATGACCTGCCTCTGATGAACTCATGTTGGTTGCCCCTAAGCATACACTCCCCTGCTGGTACCTCGCAGATATGCTCCTGGATAATTTTCTTGAAGAGCTTCCCCAGGACTGAGGTAAGGCTAACAGGCCTATAGTTTCCTGGGTCCTCCCTCCTCCCTTTTTTGAAAATGGGGACCACGTCGGCCCTCTTCCAGTCCTCTGGCATCTTGCCAGAGCACCATGAGTGCTCGTAAAGCTGTGCCAGGGGACCCGCAATGACCTCTGTTAATTCTCTCAGCACTCTGGGGTGGAGATCATCAGGACCTGCTGATTTGGACACGTCCAATCCCAGCAGGAGGTCCCTGACTAGGTCCACTCTGACCCTGGGCCTGGCTGCGCCTCCCCTGGGACCATCAGGGATCATGGGGGGGGATGACCTGGTCCCTGCTCAGAAAAATGGAGGCAAAGAAGTTGTTAAATAAGTTAGCTTTGACGTCTGGTGCGACCAGACGTGAACCAATCTTCTGGATAAATAACAAAACAGATTCTCTGATCTTGCAAAGCTGTATCTGACTAATTAATCAACAGTTCAGCTTTTAAGTAACTGACTGGTCTCGTATTCAGAGATTTAAAGCTAAGCATATGCACAAGTCTACAGGGTTGAGGTCCATGTTTGCAAAGCATAGAGCCCCTTGATGTAAAGCACTTAAGGCAAGATATTTCTTCATCAGTTCACTATTTTCCAGCTTTGTTACTCTTTAGGAGAAATTTTAAACCCACATTCTAAACTAAGTGTTAGAAATGATCACAACATTCACCTATGTGCATCAGTGATATTACTATAGTGTGCGTTCAAAGAAAGAGCATAAACCAACAGAAGCAGAGCCTAACATTACAGCCTCTGCAAGATGTAATAGATAGATGTAAAAGATAAAAATGCAAGGTTTGGCATTACAATTAGGAAGATCTTTACGATATGTTTAAGTATTGCATGCATGTTCTTTGTAAAGATAGGTTTTATTAAAAGCTGTGTCAGCGGTGCTGGTGAAATATGAATAGAAACATCTGAGTTTTTGCGGGAGAGGGGATTGGTACTGTAGACTGGGTAAAGAAAAGATTCTATTTAGTCAATAAACTATTTTTTTTTCCCTTCTCAAGTGATGTTACCATTTTTACTTGTCACAAGTCTGCAAAAGTTGGAACTCGTCTGGTGTTTGATCACAATGGGAAAATTACTCAGAAAACTCCTTACCCACGACAGCAAGGAACAACTGTTAGCATACAGCAGTTGTTTTATACTCTGCCAGTGCGGCATAAAGAACTTCAAAGAAACATTAAGAAGGTATGGCCAGTTGGAAATCTGTTTTAAAAAGAATATGGTGCCCAGCAAATGTAAACCTTCTAAACAACAAATGCACTTAATTTAAATAATAAATTGTAATTCTTTCCCTTCCCTCTTGATTGAGTTTTGTGTTGGGGAAAAATTTGATTTGTTCAGTCACTTTGTTCTAGAACCTGATCTCTTCAATACAAATAACGAAAGAAGGTTTGAAGTTCTTTTCCTTTCAAGCTAACTTTGCTTCAATAGTACTAACTTTTATTTTAAATAGTGATTTCATACTTGTAAGGATAAGGACAGTTTTGTATGGTTTGTAGAAGTAGCAGTTGTCTCACAGTAAAGCTATAGAATTCTTTATAAAGGTAGGGAAAAATTATGATATACCCCAAACCAGAATGTTCTGCTTAGTTTATTTTAAATTTTATGTTGTTTTTAAGTTTTAATATAATATGCCTAATTTTATTTTTTAATAGGAGTATGCAAAAATGGTCCAGATACTGCAAGCATATTGCATCATTTCAACAGGAGTTCGAATTACCTGTACCAATCAAGTTGGTCAAGGGAAAAAAAACACCGTGGTATGCACCCCTGGGAGCTCAAGTCTGAAGGAAAACATAGGAGCAGTATTTGGGCAAAAACAGGTACTACTACTGGAAAGAAATAAAAATGCAGCTACAAGTAACTCATATTAAGATGCAGTTGGATACAATGTGAATAAAGATCCTGTTTAAATCATTATGTATACATTTATTTTAGACATTAAACACAGAAACTCCATTCTCCTAGCACATCCTATAGGTTGAATAAGGAGAGGGAATTTCCACCTCCCCAGGTTCTGCTTCTGGTTTTACTTGCATAGCCAATCTGAGCGGGGAAGGGGTTAGAGAGGGGAATGATACAGAATGAAGGGATGTGTACAATTCTTAGTACTCAAGACTCATTATGTTAGTATTGTAGCAGGTGTCCAAGAAAGATGAAGAGTCATCATCTGTGCTTTTGGCGATTTGCAAAGACACCCAAATCCTTGAGTCACAAATCTGAACGATAAAAATATTAATGTTTTGCAGTGTGGAAAGCTCACTTAGGAGAGAGAGTTCTGTTTTGCAACCTCTCAACGTGAAATTCAGTAGTTTATTCTTTAGAATTTTGATCTACCATCTTAAATGACATTCCAGTCAGCAGATGTAGAGGTTTATGTCTTAGTGATTAACAAAAAATTATTATAAATAATTATCTCCAGCTGGTGAAAGTAAGTAGAAAATCAAAACCAGCAATAAAAAAATACTCTTGTCCTCAGCTCTAAGACATATTTAGGCAGTATTTTGACTCTGGTTCCTGGGGGTTGCTTCAGGGTTACGGTATGCATCTGCCCCAACCCCTGTGTGGCCATTTGTGATATCCATGTAGTGGTTCTTTGTTCCTTTTTGGGAGCGCCCAGAGTAGATGTTTAATAGGGTGTCCTGGAGGGCAATGAAGAACACATGTCCAAAATCACTTGATGATTGAACTTGAACATATGGCCCTCAGGACACAAAGTGAGTTTGATGCTCCTAAACTAAAATGTTAAGTTTAATATCCTACTTTGTAGTGCTTTTAATGCCAAAGTTCTTGATGCATCATTAAAAACTAAAAGAAGTAAGAGTGACCCCACTGACTATGTTAACATTTGTTATTGAAGGGTATTTTATCTGTGTTACATGTAAGATAACCAAATATTTCCAATATGATTTTTTCATTCAAAGGAAGCTTTATTTGATACTGTTCATTGAGTACAGGAAACCTGATTAAGTCATTTATAGCTGGGAAGCCTGGGTAAATGTTTTTCTGTCTCAGATTGGCTTAGAAAAGCCCACGTGAGTTTGATAGGGAGAGATGGAAAATTAAGGGCTGGAACTGTGTGATCACACACCAAGTAAGAAGAGTTAATTTAGATTTTGTGCTTTTGTGTGCACTCTTCAGCAGTGCACAACCTAGCAGGGGTTTGAGGGTAGTTCCTTCTTTTCATTTGGCTAACAGCATTTAAAAAATTAAAATTACCACCTGTGCTAAGTCGATTATGATTTTGACAGTTTATAAAAGAAAACAAAAGAAGATTGCATCTTTAATTCTGTAGGCTCTTCACAGTGTCTGAGCTAAACGTGAATAAGAGGAAGAAAAGCTTATAAATCCCATTGAGCCCGATTCATTACAGTTGTATTTTAATCTTCTGGTACTAAAAGGAGTAACTGGCAATTTAATTTTCTTTCAGTTGCAAAGCCTTATTTCCTTTGCTCAGCTACTTCCTAGTGAAGCTGTTTGTGAAGAATATAGCCTCAGCTCTGTTGACATGCCACACAGTCTGTATACGTAAGTAGGAAACTATGTTGCTCTGGCCAGAGAAACATTTTAAGATTATCAGTAATTTTAAAGAAAGTTCAAAGTACAATATGTATTATGGTTACTAAAATATTTAAGGACAGCACAATGGACAACTGTTATACATTTGGGGAAAGTAACTCAGAAATAAGAGGTAGCTAGCTAATAGATGCACGTGGAATAGGAGTGGTAAGGCTTATCTTTCCTGCATCCTGGGCAGTTTGGTTTTATTTCAGTTTTCTGTTGAATTAATCCTATATTGGAATTTTGAAATAGTTGCAAATTTATGACCAAATTGTACCTTCCCTACTAATGTCATTGTGGGGGAGGGGTGGGGAGAGGCATAGGTATAAGTGAGAGCAGAATGTCTCTAACTTGTGTAATCAAATTCTTAAGCACGTTTTAATGAAATAATTTATAGTGGCTTCTGGAGCAAAGATTTTTTTTATTAAAACATCAGTGTTTGGGCTTATCCTGCTCTCAATCAGTGTCACAGTTGGCCCTTGTGGCAGGGAGATGATGAACGCAGCTTCATTTGAAGCCAGATAGTGTTCCTTTTCTGACTGGTAGAAGAGTAGAAGTTGGTCACTTGGTACATGCCAACCTGGGCTTGAGGAGCTAAACTACACACAGGTGTTTACTGATTCTTCAGACTAATTTTGGCTTTCCTGTACTTTAGAAGTGTTCTTCCATTATCACAACAGACCCTGATCATATTAATATTAAATAGCATTACAGGCTTCATTTCCCATTGTGATCATGGCGTTGGAAGGAGTACAACAGAGAGACAGTTCTTTTTCATCAATCAGAGACCATGTGATCCAACAAAGGTACAGTTCCAAACCATAACATTACTGATAATTGTTTATTTTAAATTCTCCTTTCCAGTCTAGACCTTGTCAGTATTATTATTCCTGAGTCCTTCACTTCTGTATCCTTAGCATCAAGATGGGTCAAGAGAGTCTGAGAAAATGGCCAGATAGGCTTAATAATACAAATGCTTGCTCACATTTGTTTTGATATCTTCAGAGGATATGTGGTGTGTTTTAAGGTCTAATCTTGTGAATAAGGATTTGGGTTAGATAATCCTTATCAACAGAATTAGAGTGAATAATGATACCTCTTACTTTTTCTTCACTTTCTATGCAGGTTTCCAAGCTTGTTAATGAAGTTTACCACATGTACAATAAACACCAATATCCATTTATTGTTCTAAATATTTGTGTAGATTCTGGTGAGTTCTTCTGATCAATTTCTGTTAACTCTTGCAGAAGACTAGAATAAATTTAATGCAAAACAAACACAGTTTCATAGTATTTGAATTACTGGGGCATAAGTAGCTATTAGACTAACTGAAATACTGCTTTTGATCGAGTTGAGAAGATGTTTCTAATCTGTAATTGGCCTTGTTTGCAGGAGTCCAGATAAATTATGTTCCTGGACAGAGCTAGCAATAGTGAAATATGTGTTGTAAATGAAGAACATGCTTATGCAGGCAGTTTGCACTGTCTTATTTGCAGACATAAATAAATGCAACGGAATAAAGAAAAGGAAAAATAAAGGAACTTCAATCCAAGGATGGAAGGAACAAAAATATTGGCTAAATTAAGCTTTAAAATTGCTTTCCTTTCTTTTTAGAATGTGTTGACATCAATGTAACACCTGATAAGAGGCAGATTTTACTACAGGAGGAGAAAGTTTTGTTAGCAATTTTAAAGACTTCTCTGATGGATATGTTTGGTAGTGATGTTAATAAACTTAACATCAATCAAAAGCTGCTGGATATTGCAGGTAGGTCTCATCTTAACAGCAGGAATCACTGGGATATGACAGATAGTAGAGAATTCAAAGGTTAGATAAAATGTGTTTTGAAATATAACTTCCTAAGAGGAAATATGCCTGTTGCTGACATTGAAATTGATGAGACCATTATAGACTCCTAGAATACCATTTGTAGTGAGACATCAGGGTCTGGTGTCAGAATTGAAACTTCCTATTGATAATGTAGCTGCCATGTTATCTCTTTAAATTGTTAATTTTTTAATGGGAACTTTAAAATAATTTGATATTTTGATGCAAAAGTACTTCATCTTCAGTCTATTGCTGATCCATAGCTTGCTGTATCTGCTTGTTTCTGTTTCTTCCCCAGTCTTCCTCACTATTCATTTCCTTAGTGATTTTATTTGTTTTTTAATTATGATTAACAGAAAATCTAAAATTAGCCTTGTTCATACTTGATTAGGTAACTTGAAAAAAATACTTCCAGAAGAAACAGAAAAGCCTAAAACAGAAACATTGCTTGGTTCTGCATCTCAAAGTCCAAGCAGGGAATTAAAAAGAGGGATGACTATTACCAAATTAAGGGAGTCGTTCTCACTCCATCAAATGACAGAGAGCAGCTTTGGGAGCCCTAAAAATGTGAAACAACAACACAGCTCCCCTAGGCACAGACATCTCTTGTCAGATCTTTCCACTTCAAGTCCTGTAAACAGTCAAAAATCTGACCCCAACAAGGAGACTGATTGCTGGAGTGCAGTGGACTCAAACACACATACAGTTATTGGCACAAATTTGAAGAAATTGGAAAATGACACTGATTCTGGATGTGGTAGTACTTCTGTAGAATCAAATGTTAGCTTTAGCACTCCAGAAGTGGGTAGCTGCCTCAGCAGTGAAAGTACAGATGCCTCTCCTGAAAAAGAATTCCATATATCAGATGAAAATCTCCAAAGTGGGTGTCTTGAAACTGTAACCTGTGCTGAGGAATCATTGGAATGTGATGTCCAGCTTTCCGGAAATGTACATAAATTGAACCAAGTGGGCGATCAGAAAGAACGGAGAGAGTTCCTTCCAAATTCTTTCCCAAATATGAAGCGTTTTAAAAGTAAAAAAGAGGACCTAAAGGGAACCACCTGTCCAGAACTAAAGAATGCTCAGAACTCTGCACCAGGACTACATGCTGATGTACTGATAGAAGTTCAAAAGAAAACTGTGACACTTGAGTTCTCAATGAACACTTTAGCAGAAAGAGTAAGAAAACTTACTCAGCTACAACAGAAAAATACAGAAATGCTGAATTATAGAAGATTTAAGGCAAAAATTAGTCCTGGAGAAAATAAGGCAGCGGAGGATGAATTAAGAAAAGAGATACGGTATTTACATCTTCCTAACTTTTATTGTTAAGCAGATAATAGATAAAGTTAGTGAAAATTACAGGTTAACTGTATTTGCTGAAAAAGCCTTTATCTGTTGATTAATTTTGGAAATACAGGTTTGTAGAAGAAAAACTTTTTTTTAGTGTCTCCAGGGCCTGGAATAGACTCCCCCAGAGGTGGAGCATGCACCTGTTCTAGACATTTTCAAGAAACAGTTGGATGCCTATCTTGCTGGGATCATTTGACCCCAGCTGACTTCCTGCCCCTTGGGCAGGGGGCTGGACCCAATGATTTTGCAGGGTCCCTTCCAGCCCTAATGTCTGTTAAATCCATGAAGCATCCATTACCATATAAGCATTTTTCGGTAATTTGTTTAATCTGGTAACTGCAGTTACTTCAGATGTAGATGCATGTTGAATATAGAAATATGTGCAGTAAATACCAAGTGCCACGTGCATCACAAAACACCTCTTTTAGTCCTTGGCTGGAGTATGTAGATTGGTATATCCAAAGAAATGCCAAACTTCATGAAAAGCAACAAAATAATTATCTGGGATGGTTTGCCATGTGAAGCCTGTAATTCATATTTATCTCCTCTAGTGTACTGTGAAGTTTCTGAGGGTAGAGCAGCTTTGCAGATGGGCCAGACTCGCATTGGGAGGTGGAAAATGTGTTTGTAAAAATTATTTTCCAGCATTCAAAATTCTGCCTTATCATTTGCTCACAAGTTTTGTTCCCACGTTTTTCCTCCTTGCTTTCTACAAAGAGCAAAATTATTTATTTTTAAATACAGTTCCCAAGAGTATGTTGAGCATTTTGTAGAAAAATAAAACTGAATAAAGTCCTCGCATGTTTACACGTGACAGATCAACATTAGATAATCTAGATAATCTGTTCTGTTTTTCTAAATACAGTAAAGAGATGTTTGCAAAAATGGAAATTATTGGTCAGTTCAATTTAGGGTTTATAATTGCCAAGCTGAAGTCTGACCTCTTCATAATTGACCAACATGCTACAGATGAGAAATACAATTTTGAGATGTTACAACAGCACACCATTCTTCAAGGTCAGAAGTTGATAGCGTAAGTGTTTATCTTGTATTACCAGTTCTGGTCATCTTGAACTTCTGCCTATTGTAAAATTCTGTTGGGGAGAACCTTCAGTTTAGGATGGTACCTCTGTAATTGCATTTGTCTCGCATCCTTTTGCTTTATTTGGTTCTCCATGGTAATTGATATATTCTTTCTACTTTCAGTGAGTCTTTCCTGGTAGATATACATCAGATTTATTGAGTAAATAAAGCTTAGCTTCAGACCTATAAGGAGACTTTTTTTTTTTCCTTTAAGATACAGTTGGGGATCACTGGAAGTGTTCAGAATTCCAGCCTCCAAATCCCCCAATAATTCTGAGCTTTATTTTTTTTAATGTTAACCAAACTGCAGCCTATGATATTTAAAGCCCCTTCACTTACGTAATTAAGAACTCCCAAGTACACCACCCAACTTTTACATGCAATATTTTAAATAAATGTCCTTAAATACGTGGGTTTTTTCGGCTTTTTTCAAGTTAGGGGTATAACATTTAGATGAAGTTTAGGGCAGTAAAGAGAGGGAAATCCAGAAAAGGAGTACTAAGTATGGAGCAGCATATTGTTCAGCCAGTCAGAAACTTTTATGTATCTCATTACTTTGAAAAATGAACATGCCATGATGGTCAGTTAACATAGATAAGAATATTTGCTTGACTTCTTTAATAAAATGCTTCTTTTCTCTACTTTCCAGGATTTGTGCAGTTTTTTTAGGCTGTGGTTAACATCTTATGGATGAGCATTTATATATAAAAAGTATATCTGGAACAAGAGAAGTGTATATAAAGGAAGGTGCTTTAGATCTATTTTAATCAAAGCTTTTGTACATGCTTAAAACATAGCACATGCTTAAGTATTCTGGTGAATTGGTTTATAGGACCTGATTTACACAGCCTTTTGAGTCTATCCGTTGAGGTCAGTAAGCTTTGGATCAGAGCAGGCCATTAAAGAGGAAACAAAGAGACCAGTGTTAACAGTACTGGTCCTCTAATGGTATGGGTAGATACATAAAAGGGGGAAATTTTCAAAAGGCTAGCAGCTGTTACAGTCATATGTGTTACATGTGGTCAAGTTGGGAATGATGCATAGGTAGCAGAACTGCTCTAGCTCTGACACTGGATGAATCAGCATAAACGTTGGAGAGATTCTGCCAAATTTGTATCATTCCCAGTGTGCGGGCTGGGAGCGGTCCGAGGCCCTCGGAGGCGCGCGCCGCGGGCTGTGGCCAGCAGCCCTGGCACGCGGGTCGGGGAATGCAGGCCGGCGGACTAGAATTAGGCACGGACGCGTAGCGGTTGATTAAAGATTATTTTACTTACACCGTAGATGGTCGCGGTGCAGGCAGGAAAACTTGCTTGAGTTGCAGTTACAGATAGGAAAGAAGAGCGGACAAGAGTTCTAATCTCGCGAACTCTAGCCCAATCTGGCTGAAGGCTCTAAAACCGCGAGCCCGTCGTGTCAACCGAAGAAAACAACTCGGAGAAGAGCTCTGGATTCACTCACACGAAGTTTGCTAGACTCCGTGGAACTTGCGCGCAGGGAAGGGGTTCGTCGAGGGATCGCACTCGGCGACGGGGAGAGGCCAGAGGCTGATCAGACCCCTATAGCCTTCTTAAGGCGCACGCTGGGTCCGTTAGGCTCCGCAGCACTTAGAGTTCTTTACAAAACGTGAAGTCCTCCTCTTCCAGATGGTTGTGGAGTCCTCCAACTTGGGCGGAAACCACTCAAGCCTCTTATACGGCTAGCAAGCCAATCGGTAGCCGCCACGTGGGAATAATGTAGAACTGGCCAATAGTGGGACACAAATTTGCATGTGGGTGGCGGGAACTCCTTTGCACCGGGGTTTTCTCTTTGCAACTGAGAAATGCACCCTGCAAAGAAAGCTCCTCGGGGCGGGAAATAATTTAGCAGTGCCGAAGCGCGCACACACAAAATCACACCCTTGGGTTGTGACACCCAGCTTGTCCACACCTAGCAATTAGAATGAAACAGCAACAGTTGCTAACCTTCTGAAATGTTTCCCTTTTGAAACTGCTTCAAATGAACATGGGTCCAGCCCCTAACAGTTTAAATTCTCATGAACTGGAAGTAGGCTTTGTAGAAGCTTTCACTACTTGGCAGCTATAGAGCTAAATTTCTGCTGTTAATTTTATTGAGGTGCAATAGAGTTCTGAGACTTTATTAGGTTAGTTTGAATGTTTTACAGAGGTACTTACCTAGCACTTCACATGTTCAAAACACTTAAAAAAAATGTTAATGTCCAAGGAATGCTAACCCTCAGTTATGCTGAACATAAATCAGTGTGAGACCTAGAGAAATCGGGGAACTAGGTCAAGGCCACGCAACCAGTGAGTGTTGCAACCAGATTTTACTTTTCTTCTATGCAGTACAAACTGGTGTAGTGGAGAGATACTCAAACTAGCTTTTAAATGAGGTAAGTTGGGTACTAGAAACCATTTAGCTCCAGCAGCAAGGGACTTTGTTTGAGCTCCGGTATCTCTTTGGTACACAGTAGTCTGCACCATAGGTGGCTCTTTAAATTGAGTTACCACATCAAACAACTTTATTTAGCCTGAAACTGTCTTTTTTTTCTTTTCTTTTAGGCCTCAAAATCTTAATTTAACTGCTGTAAATGAAACTATATTGATAGAAAACTTGGAGATATTCAGAAAAAATGGATTTGATTTTGTTATTGATGAAAATGGTAAGTTTGAAACAGAATTGCTAGAACTAGAAAAGTTTGTGGTTTCCCTCCTCTTCTCCCTGCAAGTGGAGGATTCTGTTTATAACATTTATCAGGAGTTTTGTAGAAAAAAAAGAACATAAGAATTGCCATACTATGTCAAGACAGATCTGTCCAACTCAGTAGCTTATCCCCTGACAGTGGCAAATAGCAGGGGGGTTAGTGAAATACTGCCATGCCATAATCAGAATAAATTCCTTTATGGTCTTTTAAAATATTTAATGTAAAATGGTGGATTATTTATTCATTATCTAAGAAATTGGCTTGATTTAAGGATTTTCTGTTAACTCTTTTATAGTCATTTTTTGGTGTTGATTCAGTATGCTCAGCTGCCACTTCTAGAGATAGATGGAGTTAATCTGGAATTAGAAGGTTTTCAGATATGCAAGTGAATCTAACAAGCAGGGAAAGGAACTAGCATTTGGGATTTTTGGTTTCTGTTTGGCTTTAGCACTGTACTGCTATATGGTCACTTAAACTCTAAGGCTAAGTACAGACGGTCAAGAATCCCAAAGCTGAATCGATTCAGTGATTCTGGCATTCGCTTTTGATTCTAGAAATGCAGCTGAATGCCTGCAGTAGCTCATACCAGAAGGCAGGGGGCGCTAGAGCACACCTCCCTGCTTGGCTGGAGCAGACAGCTTGGGTCAAGGCTAGGCCAACCATCCTGCGAGGGGAGCTTGCGGGTGAAGTGCAAAGCATCCTGGGATGCTGAGGGACTGTGAGTTGACTTGAATCTGAAGTGTATATGGGACAGAAGTCCAATAAACTGATTTAACCTAAATCAGTTAAGTCTGATACTACATCCATTCAGGTTTATCTTAAACCGGCTTCAGCCATTTGAAAGCAGTTTATGTGCGCTGAACTTCTGTTGTGTTGCGGGTGTGAATTGGTTTCCGATCACTTATACTGGTTTATGTATAATTTCTGTCCCTAGCCTAAGTGCCTTACTTCATCTGTAGAATAGGGTTGATACTGGTTTAAGTCACTGGCGACTGTGTGTGCGTGGAGCTGGTGCTGGTGCTGGAGTTGTGGAGCCTGGCGCAGCTGTTTGCAGCCTGCTTGCTGCAGCTGTCCAGAGCACAGGCTGGCTACAAACAGCTGCGCCAGGCTCCAGAGCCCAGTCACCAGCTCTGTGCTGAGAGCAGGGGACAGACCAAGGTTGTTCTGCCTCAGGCCCCTCCCCTACTGCCCGCTCTGAGCTGCGTGTGCACATGCCGGTACAGAACTGATGCCTGGGCTCCGGAGCCCGGCACAGCTGTTTGCAGCCTCCTGGCTGCAGCCAGCCCCAGCTCTGGGTAGCTGCTGCCAGCTGGGAGCCCGTGCTGCTCCCAGCAGACAGCTGGGCTGCTGCAAACCCTGCTGAGAGCAGCCTGGGCTTCGTCACTGGCAGCAGCTACCCAGAGCTGGGGCTGGCCGTGGAAAGCCGAGCAAAATGGCCTTGCGTGCCATGCTCGGCACGCATGCCAAGGGTTGCTGACCCCTGGTCTAGACTGTCAGCTCTGTAAAGTTGCCCAGTTTTTCAGAAGTTAGATATACCAGATTTTTTTCTTTTCTTTGGTTAACAAAAGAATTTCAGAAACAAGTACAGGCAGCCCTCGACTTACTTACAACGTTTCGAGTTACAACATTTCGCACTTACACCATTTCTAAATTGACACTCGGTTTCAACTTTTATGACGTCAGTTTTGACTTTACAACACTTGATCCGATGCAACGCCATGGCAGCAAACAAGTTTGCTGCGTCACCCATCTCCCTGGAGAACATCTGTCCAAACTTCCTTGAACACTTTCTTAAAGAAAGTAGACAAGACTCCAGCAAAACCTGCAGCCGAGACTCCTGAGAAGAATCCAGCCAAGAACCCTTCAAAAAGTCCTACCAAGAGCCTTTCAAAAAGTCCAGCAAAGTCGCCTCAATAAAGTCCTTCCAAAGCAATATGATTGCTATTTACAATATAAATACATTAATGTAGCTATATTAGTCATCTATAATTGTTCGAGTACAAAATTCTGGGGTATTTTTGGTGAAAATAGGGTATTGGGCCTTGGTTCAGGAACCAATCCCCCATTATAACATTGTTTCTTATGAGAAAATTGGTACCAAATTACGTTTTGACTTAAGACATGTTGTTTAGGAACCAATTGTGTCGCAAGTCTGAGGACTGCCTGTATACTTGTGCTAGATAAAATCTTAACCATTTTATAACAACCCTCAAAAGACTTGGATAATTATTTCAGCATGTGTGTAGAGGTCACTCTCAACCAATCTTTACAAATAGTATGTTTCAGATTTTACTTATTTTTATTTGAAGTTATACACTGTTTCTTTAGCACTTTTAAAAAAATCTTTCAGCTCCTGTAACTCAAAGGGTTAAGCTGATTTCTTTGCCAACAAGCAAAAACTGGACTTTTGGTCCTCAGGACATAGAAGAGCTGATCTTCATGCTAAGTGATTGTCCTGGAGTCATGTGTAGGCCATCCAGAGTCAGACAGATGTTTGCTTCTCGAGCTTGTAGAAAATCTGTGAGTACTCTAGTAGATTATATTCACTAGTAAGTGCTGTATATTCAGTTTCATGTGTAGTCTGATTTGTCTGTTATATGTAGTGCAGTATGAGTAAATTTATTAATGAATATTGACACCATATATTTGATTCTGTTCCTTGTCCTTTGCTCGGTTGTAAAAACAAGACAAATTTCTCTGGTCTCTAATTGCATCACTGTGGGTGCATGTACACATGCCATTAAGGCAACATGATGAACTCTGGCACCAGAGTCAGCTGCTTCCAGGTGCAGCGTCTGCATGTGTGCCTGGGACTGCAGCAGTTTGAGCCTGGGCAGAGCTGCCCTGGGCTGGCAAGGGATTTGGGGGGTCAGCCCCTTGTTCTGGGTGGTGGCATCAGAAAGAGGAGGGTCTGACTGGGGCACAATGGTGCTAAAGTGCAGGGCTAGGCAGCAGGCAGCCCCCCCACACTTTAGCATCCTCATGCCCCAGCCAGCTTCTGTCACCATTTACACATGCATTTCAGTGTACGTAATTGCTAATTATTTTACACTTAATTAACTGCAGAGCTACCCGTGCAGAAGCATGTGTGTAGATGCACCCTGTAAAATTAATACAGTTAAAAGTAGAATCAGACCCTTGCATCTTAATTTAAATTAGATTTTGATGGCCCTGTAAGTTTCCTTATTTTAATGTCTTTCACGGTATAATTTATTCTGTTGTAACTGGAGAAATGATCTCTTAATGGAATAGTTGCCCTAATCAGGGGAGAGACTGTTAAACTTCTCTGCTTTTGTTCACAGGTGATGATTGGGACTGCACTTAATGTAAATGAGATGAAGAAATTGATCACCCACATGGGTGAGATTGAGCATCCTTGGAACTGTCCTCATGGAAGACCTACCATGAGGCACATAGCCAGTTTAGACTTGATTTCTCCAGAATAAAACCATGGCATTTGTTTTATTGGCAATTTTCACTTTTATTGATTGGTGATAATACTGATCCATGTCTTTTTGACTTGTAGATTTTATCATGACATTTTTTATTTTAGCTACTGTTTTGCATATTTAAATACTACTTTTATAATGCAAACATATCCTGTAAGCTTTCTTTATTACCTTTATCAAGTATAAAGACACATGAGGTTTACTTGTAAATAGCATTCCTTCTGTCAAGGCTGGCTTCATAGGGTTTTTTTTTCCTGCCTCAGCTGTAATTGTATTTTAAAAATAAATTTTTATAACGAAATCTGAGTTGTTAATCAGTCTGCCTTAAAGGGAACATATTTTGGTGTGACTTAAAATAACGTAAAATATATCTAACCAAGATTGTAGTAAAACTATGCTGACAGTTAATTTTCTTAGTATATGGTACCCATGTCTACTGTTTCAAAGAAATCAGAATTGCTGTATAGGCAAAAGAATTAAACATCTTTTTTCTCTTGCAACTTTAATTATGGTTTGTATTAATGTTTAGTAGTGAGAAACATTAAATACTGGTGCCAAGGAATCAAGGGAAGGAACTGACTCTTAAATATTAACCTTTTCCTCTCAAGCACCACTTTACTGAAACCGATTCCGTAACAGTCTTTAAAGAACAGGGATTCCTTTTTGAGAATGAATCTTGCTAACCTTTTCCGTTATAGGATCCAAGTAATTGTTATGCTGGATACTTAGGAGCCAGGAGTCCAGATTTTCTGCTTAGTGAAGTTAATGGTAAAACTCTGACTTCATTGGTTACAAGGTCTGACCTAAAAGTCTTTGGTTTGGTTTGCATTTCTGTGGCCATGCCTCTCTTAGAGGAGTGAGTTTGGGCCTTTGTACTAGTCCTTTCAGGGATAGGGTGCAGGACTGGACAACTGAAGATGTGGGTTTTCTTGGTTTTACCATTGAATTGTGTGAAGTTGATCAGAAGCTGTGTTCACCTCCGGACTACTCCTAAGGATCTGTATTATACTGTGAATAAATGCACTCAGTGTATAATGAACAATGCTGTTCAACTACTATTCTCCATCCAGTGTTTTCAGTAAACAAAATGAACTAGCCAAATATTTTCCAAAAAGCAGGTGGGCAGCCAGTGTAGTAGTGTAGTGCTTCTGGCTGTGTGTACTGCAAAATAATATTGTAAACACTATCATATCATTTTAAAGGAATTGCAAATGAAAAGTGGAGACACCAGAAGAAAAAGCTTTTCCCTTGAGTTTGCCTGGCACCTGCTGTGCTGCCTGCCTTGAGGAAAAGAAACGCATCTCCCATCCTGAAACCATTTTGTTTAATGTCATTAGTTACATTTTTGCATTTCTGCAGGATAATACCTGGGGGATTGGAGACTATACCATACCGGCCTGTGGAGGGGGACAGTTTGGACTGTACCACAGTGGAATGCTGGGGTGCACGGCAGCCATGTGATGACAGCGGATGGGGGCTGCTGTAGCGTCCTAGCCCAGGAGAGCAAAGGACAATGGACTGTTGCGCATCTGCCTACGGGGTGTAGCACTTGGAAGGGAACAACTGTCCTTGTGAGGGGAGGAAATGGGTGTTGGTTTCTTTAAGAGAACTGCAAGTATTTGATTGGTTGGAAGACGGTTACTATAGTTACCGTCAATCCTAGGACGCTGCTACTGCATACAGTAGTGAATGGGGGAATGGGCCTTTGCTAATCTGGGGCTGCTTCCTACACAGCCTGTTTTTGCCATTCCCTGCTTTCCTGGCCAGGCTTAGAGCCAGTGAAGATGAACCCCCAAGTTCTAGCTGTGTAAGTGGACAATATATGCAAAACCGGTTTTGTTCATGGGATAAGTGCTGGGTGTCAGCTGTAGGCAACCCACTCTCCCTTCACTACACTAGAAAGATAGCACAGGGTCTTATAGCTTCTGGGTTAACTGCTTCATGGCTGCTAAACAAGCCTTCCTAATGGTTAAATATTACCCTGCAGAAACTCCTAAGGGCAGTTTTTATTAAACATCAATCCTAGAATATATATTCTTTTTCTCCTGCGCTTGTTTAAATAGAGCGTGTCGGGGGATGTAAAAAGATTATGCAAATAAAACCTGAGGTGGGTGCATGGAGTGCAGCTGGCTGTGTGTAAACTGTTTTCTCCTAGCCAAAAAGTTTTCTAGCTTTGTTTTTAGGTTTGGGAAGTTAGTCTCATAGGAATCTTCACATCTTAATAGCTATAAGGTAATAATAGCTTTGGCTTTTTGCTTCAGTATGTTATTTGCTGTAACCAAATAGCGATGAGGATTTAATGTGTGTGTTTTTGCCACCTCTAAGTCATTCTTACCTAATGCAGCATGTAGTATTAGTGCCCACAGAATCAGGTATGCAAAATAAGGAAGCTTTAACCGTGAAAGCAATGGAAGCCATGACTGTAGGCACCTAAACTGTTCTATCGCTTTCATGCTGAAGTCACCAAGATGTGATCGCCCAATATGACCCTTATTTTCATAAATACTCATAGTGCAAGTTGTAGATACCAAGTAAAGTATATTAATGCAGCATTTCTTTCACCCTCATTTTTAGAAAAAGCACATGAAACTTTTGAGTATGTTAGTAACTGCAAAAATCCCTTCTGCTTTCCAAAATATTAATCTTTTGGAAAGCAAGAGGAAGGAAACCAGACTTGATCATGCTACTTGCTTTTCTCATTTTATTTTCCAGTTAAATAAGTTCAGGTTTTGAAGATTAAACTTCTTGCATAAGAAGACCACAGGATCTCACATTTTTATTCAGGAAAAAGTGTAGCTTTGGAACAGCTTAGAACTATGGCTAAGGATAAGAAGAAAGATAACAAAAAGGCTGAAAAATCTGTGCCTCTCCCTCCTCCTCCTCCTGTTGTTCCTTCACATGAGGGTAGTTTGTCTAAGCTCCCAGGTTTACAGACATCATTAAATCAAGTGGAAGAAGTACAGCCAAACACATTGGTATCCCAGGAAGAATCAAAAGAGGTGGAAGAACCTGTGGTTCAAGAGGCTGTTCAGTACTATGAAGAGCCTGTTCTAACTCAACTCATTGTAAAAAGGTATGTTATAAGTATGGCTGCTTAGTTAGAAACATGTCCCTTACACAGAATTATTATTTAAATAGCCCTGATGTATCTGCTACGACACAGATGTGGACAACGCTCCTATGCTAAGGAACTTTCTGCCTAAAAGGCACCAGGCAGGAATTCATGGTGCAACAGCAAATACTGATAACTTTTATGTTTGTGAGTGCATGTGCATATGGACCCTCAGAGCTCTCCACTCCAATTAAGCTCCACTGCACAGTGGTACAGCAGCAGACTGACCATGCAGGAGGGTATTTGCATTGACTACCAAATAGGCAATAAGAATGGGGCCAGAGGCTTTGTTATAACACTATTAGATTTGTGAACAGGAGTGCATGTGGAGAATGGGAGCCTTTACTATAGCCTTTGGTCCTGGCCCTAGAATGTTGCTTCATACTCTTAGTCATTCATTTAGGATGCTTGCACATTAAAACAAAAGCAAAAACAATGTGTTTGCTTTCCCTTGAACTCAGCCCATTCCTGTGTCAAGCCCTACATGTGCTCAGAAGAGGTAGCACATTACTTTGACCTGGCTTGCCTGACAACTGTAAAGATTGGGTGCTTTAGTGGGGCTTTTTTGGTGCTTTTATCTAATAACTCATTGAATCAGCTTTAGCTAGAAGTGCCAAAAAGTCCATTTGAACCACCCGGTCTTTACAGATACTGCAGAGCCAGGTTGCAGTAACATGCTGCTGCTTCCAATAAAGCGCGGTTATGTTTTGTTTTGTTTTTAACATCTGCAAGCAGCCTTAATGTCTAGTTCCTCTGGCTTTATTTAGAGAAAATAAATTTCACTGGAAGCGTACAGGTAGTATTTATGCAAAGGGACACAGATGTAATGAGATGTTTGCTGCTGCTTCACATGTCTTGGTGACATTAATGCACATCCCTCCCTAGGGAGATGTGTAGAATCCAGCTTTTTAACTACTGTTGTCTCAGATTTACTCATGGTGATATGAAAATGTAATCTTTAGTTTATTTTTCTTGTAGTTATGAAGGAGAAAAAATCCATGGATTGTATGAAGGAGAAGGTGTTGCATATTTTGAGGGAGGAAGTGTGTACAGGGTGAGTATATCAGCAAGTATAGCGAGACAAATTCTTCCCCTGCAAGTGAGCAGGCTACTCTTCCTTTTGATTTCATTGAAGACTGGGCAGCTAAAACTCCTGTCAGAGCTGCTGGCATTAACAGTTTTTTAATCTGGTGCTAATAGTGGAAGGCTTTTAATTAGAGCATGTTACTGCTCCCAAAATTATCTGGTAGTTATAGGCTAAGACATAAAAATGATAGTATGTGTTTTATTTTCAAGGGCATGTTTTCTGAAGGGCTTATGCATGGACAAGGGACTTACACATGGGCTGATGGAGTGAAGTATGAGGTAAAGTTTTGTATTAATTATTAGTGCACCATTAGAATTGGTTATGGTCTAAATGCGCAAATTCAACGAGAGCATGTACTTTGCAGGAGATGATTACAGTCAGAGATAGAAAAAATAATGGTAGCAGCTGTGTTCTAAAAGAAAAAATATATTTTTGTGAGTTGGTTTTTTTTTATCCTGTTTGTTTGGACATCGTGAAATGTTTTCTTTCCTGACTTATTCTAAACCAGTGTTCTCAATCTTGTTAGACTTGAGGCACCGCTGAGAAAATTCCAGCTCTTAGTTTTCACTCATTTTTTATTACAAAAAAAAAACCGGAGCAATTCTTCTGTTGCAAAGAACTCAGAAAGACCACAACAAGTCAGAGTGTTTTTGAGACCATGGAGTCCATAGGACCATGGTTGAGAACTGCTGCTCTGAACAGATAGTCCGCATATGTAAAGTCTGAACTTGCTTCCTTCCTGTGCTCTGCTTTTAGTAATAACAACAACAGCAACAACAACCAACAAAATTTAGCAGTAAGATAAAATAACATTCATCTCCAAACTTCTCCTTAAGCGTAACTAATCCTGGGGCTTCTCTGCAGGCTAGTTTAGGCCAGCTCTTGGATGGGGCTTTTCCTCCTGGGCAGCTGCTCCCACTTTTCATAGATTTTACAGACATTAGGGCTGGACCCGATTGATCTTGTAAGGTCCCCTCTTTATTTAGGACATCCCTTGCTTTAGTGAATAATCAGTTTTTTTAATTTAACCTCTTAGGGCACCTTTGTTAAGAATGTTCAGATGTATAATGGCACTTATACCTGGTGTGATGGCAGTGTATATGAAGGAGAAATCACAAAAGGAGTAAGGCATGGATTTGGCATGTACAAGAGTGGCACCCATCCAGTTTCTTATATCGGCCAATGGTGTGAAGGCAAAAGACATGGGAAGGTAAATGAAGGAAGCACAAAGTATCATTCAGGCTAGTGATGTTAAGGATAAAAGTCTGACCGTGTGCTACCCTCCTCCTCCTCCTGCATGGCGTTCGGCCTCCTGGGGTACTTAGACTAAAAAAGGTTGAAAATCCCTGCTCTAATGTATCGATTGCTGATTTGTACTAGAAGGAGTAAACAGTAGATGTCAGACACTCCACTGCTGTAAAATTAATTAGGAATCATAAATGTCTCTTGCTCTTTTTGGCACCTCTAATTGGATGGTGACTAGGTCAGTCAAGAAGTTAAGGATCTAAGGCTGTGTGATTAAAATAAACCTCAATAGTAATAGCAGCTTAGGACACATTGGGAAAAGGACAGTGAACCAAACCTCACTCTCTAAGTGCACTGAAAATAATAGCCTAAGTATGTGAATAAGTACAATAATAGCTAAGTCGTTAGCCTACGTATGCCAGGCTGTGACCCAGGTCAGAATGTTTGCTGTAGTTAGTTGCATTGCAGCAGTAGCAGAGCTGTGACAGCATTCTTGGTGTCCAAAGGATTTGAGGAGGATGGCAATTTTTGGATTAATGTA
Organism: Alligator sinensis; assembly: GCF_000455745.1. Taxonomy (NCBI): domain Eukaryota; kingdom Metazoa; phylum Chordata; order Crocodylia; family Alligatoridae; genus Alligator; species Alligator sinensis. The sequence continues at coordinate 147,344 of NW_005842506.1, forward strand.
ATAAGCCTTTTTTGAACACATAGGGCCAAATCCTATTTCACCCTATTCAAGTCCCTAAAAACTCTTAGTGCATCTACTTTTCTAACACACTTTTTGTCTTTGCTTCCAACCAGATTACAAAAAGCAGTAGAGAGCACAGCCACCCCACTTTTTGCATTAACAATTTTTCAGCAACTCGGGCAAGATAGAATAGGATCATACTAAGGTGCCTAACTGACCCATGGTCTTATCTAAGTCTGTAGCTAATGTTGATGAGAATACCAGGATTTATTTTATTTTAGACTCGATTGCTTTTAACATAAATTGTCGGCAGTTTCTTAGTAACTGCTGCCAAGAGAACTCTTAAGTACATGTGGTACTTGTTTTGTTTGGTGTATGCAGTATGTTGTTAAATCATTTATGTGAATATTTAGATGGTGATTTACTAAACTGATCATACTGCTTGTTACAGGGTACCATTTATTATAATCAAGAAGGAACCTCCTTGTATGATGGTGACTGGGTAAACAACATCAAAGAGGGCTGGGGGATAAGATGGTAGGTATAACAACACTTCAGTTCAGCAAATCTTCAGAAATCTCTTTTTAATTTTATTTAATACATTAACATACAGTCTGTACATTCTATGCAATAGACCTGATTTTTTCCTCTGACTTGCTGGTTGTAGAGGCATTTAAAGCTACTCAAAATGTAGCTATTATTTTTTGTTAAAAAAAAAAAAAGCCAGTTGAAGATAAATAATCAAAGAATGGCACAGTAAACATTATACAGCAGTTTAAAAGAAATCATCTTGACTCCTCTCCACAATGAAGTGAATTCTGTGCTTTTCAGGTGCATGAGAAGGTGTTTTGCTTGCTTTTAGCAGACCTACCTTGAACAGAGAATTGGCCAATATTTGTGAACTACTTTGTAGATTGAAAGCACCATGTAAGCAATAAGTGCAGTCAAGCCCCTACTTTCCCATCCTTAGAACAACTGAGATTTTTAGTAAAATCTCCTGAGTTTGGAACAAATGTGATGTCTTTATGCGCTGCAGTCAGACTCCAGTATACAGATATTCAACTGAGGAATTGCTGTCAATATCTTTACATCTACAGGCAGAATTAGTTGATCCACAGCATGACTTTCAAAATCTACTGGCCTTCTCTCTCCCATTATAAACAGCAGGTCTCAAGACTGCTCAGTAAAGCAGGACTTCAGTGCCTACTCCTTTGCATGTTGAAGTTAGACTTTGGTGCATAGACCCTGAACACAGATATCTTCCCTGAAGTCTTGCATGTCCCTGGATTATCAGCAGGGATCTTGGTTTTCTCTGTTAAAACAATTGCAAATTCTTTGATACAAAAAAATCCAACATTCTTTGATTTTAAAAACCCCTCAAATCCACGTTTTTCCATGTTTAAAACAAAACACCACTATATATGTATAGGTATCAGTTGAATACAATGTTTCCTTGATAAATCTACAAATTGAAAGCAATTTGGAAGCCTACCAGTGCCTCGGTCATTATAATAAAATGAATTCTATATACCTAAAAGTTTTGGTGTTTAATTCTGGGTTTTTTATCATGGAAATCAGAGCTCCCCCTGCCCGCTTTGCTCACCAGGACGTGGGTCCAGCTACTTTGTGGTGCTGCTTTGTGTCGCTGAGCAGCCCTGATATGCCAGTGCCCTGCCCCTGCCTGTGCCCATGTCTCTCACTCCTGACCCACAGCCCCCTGGCCCTGCTGCGAGCAGTCCAGCTCCATCCTCTTTTGAACCCCCTTCATGTAGTTGAAGGCTGCTATTAAATCCTCTCTGTCTCATCTTCTCTACCTCGTTCCCTTAGCCTCTCCTCAGAAATCATGTCCCCTAGCCGCCTAACCATTTTTGTTGTATTCTGTTGTCTCCATTTGATACTGGCAGCTAACTAGACAGCGAGCCATTTATTACTACCCTTTGAGCCCAGTGCTCCAGCCACTTTTCTATCCACCGTACACTCCATTCATCCAGCCCATACTTCCTTACCTTGCCTGCAAGAATGTTGTGGGAGAGCATATCAAAAAGCCTTGCTAAAAATAAGGTATATTGCATCCATTGGTCTCCCCACATCTAGTCAGTCACCTCGCCATAGAAGGCAGTCGGATTGGTCTGGCATGACTGGCCCTTGGTGAATCCATGCTGACCATTTCTAACTGCCTTCTTCTCCAAGTGCTTTGAGAAGGATTTTTTTTGAGGATCTGCTCCATGATTTTTCCAGGGATGGTAAGGCTGACTGGTCTGTAGTTCCCTGGATCTTCCTTTTTCCCTTTCTTAAATATGGGTACTATGTTTGCCCTTTTCCAGTCATCTGATACTTCTCCTAATTGCCATGAGTTTTCAAAGATGATGGCCAGTGGCTCTACAATCTCATCAGTGAACTTCCTCAGCACTCTCAGGTACATCCTGTTCAGCCCTATGGACTTGTATATGTCCAGCTTTTCTAAATAGTCCCTAACCTGATCTTTTGCCACTGTTGGCTGCTCACCTCCTTCCCAAACTTTGCTGCCCAGTGCAGTAGTCTGGGAGCTGACATTGCCTGTGAAGACTGAGGCAAAGAAGGCATTGAGCACTTAAGCCTTTTCTGCATCCTCTGTCACAAGGTTGCCTCCCCCATTCGGTGAGGGACACACACTTTTCCTGATCCTCCTCTTGCTACCGACATACTTGTAGAAACCCTTCTTGTTATCCTTCACGTCCCTTGCTAGCTGCAACTCCAATTACGCTGTGGCCTGCCTAACTTCATCCCTGCATGTCTGAATAATGCTGTCATACTCCTCCCTATTTATTTGCCCAAATTTTCACTTCTTATAAGCTTCCTTTTTTGTGATTTAGTTTACTGAAGAGTTCCCTGCTAAGCCAAGCTGGTCTTCTGCCATACTTGCTAGTTTTCCTGCACACCAGGATGGCTTGTTCCTGCACTCTCAGTAAGGCTTCTTTAAAATACACCCAGCCCTCCTGGGCTCCTCTCCCCCTCAGACTGGCTTCCCAGAGGATCCTGCCCGTGAGTTCCCTGAGCGAGTCAAAGTCTGCTTTTCTGAAGTCCAGGGTCTTTACTCTGGTGTTCTCCACCTTCCTTTCCTCAGGATCCTGTGGTTGCTGCTGCCCAAGTTGCCATCCACTACTACATTCCCCATCAATTCTTCCCTATTTGTGAGTAGCAAGTCAAGAAGAGCGTGGCCCCTAGTTGGCCTCTCCAACACTTGCACCAGGTAGTTGTCCCAACACTCTCCAAATACTTCCTGGATTGCCTGTGCACTGCTGTATTGCCCTTCCAGTAGATGTCAGAGTGATTGAAGTACCCCATGAGAACCAGGGCTTGTGATGAGGAAATTTCTGCTTTCTGTTTGAAGAAAGCCTCATCCACCACTTCCTCATGGTCTGGTGGTCTATAGGAGACCCCCACCACAACATCATCCTTGTTGCTCTCCCTTCCGACCTGTTGAAAGTCTATGGGTTAAGGTTAATCTCCAGTTTCATACTGAAGCTCTGAGCAGTCATATGGCTCTTCTACATAAAGTGCAACTCCTCCTCCTCTTCTTCCGTGTCTGTCCTTCTTGAACAATTTGTACCCATCCATGACAGTGCTCCAGTCATGCGAGCTCCCACCAAGTCTGTGTTATTCCAATCGTATTCTAGTTTCATGACTGTGCAAGGACTTCCAGTTCTTACTGCTCATTTCCCAGGCTCCTTGCATTCAGGTACACCTGAGGTAACTAGTTGATTGCCCTAATTTCTCAGGAAGTATGAGAATACCTCCCCTATTGCCCCTCCTGCTTGCTCTTCCTTCAGGTCTGCCCCTTCCCTATGTACCCGGGCTTTAGTCTCCATCCCCCAATGAACCTAGTTTAAGCCCTCCTCACTAGGTTAGCGAGCCTGTCTGTGAAGATGATCTTTCCTCTCCGTCAGGTGAATCCCATCTCTTCTCAGCAATCCTTCTTGGAACAGCATCCCATGGTTAAAGAAGCCAAATCTCTGCTGGCGACACCACTTGTGCAGCCAGGTATTGATCTGCAGGATGCACCTGCTCTTGCCTGGGCCCTTTCCCTTGACCAGAAGGATTGAAGAGAACATGACCTGAGCCCCAGACACCTTTACCCTTGCAACCAGAGCCTTGTTTGATTTGCCTAGGGTCTCTCCTGGCAGTATCATTGGTGCCCACATGGATGAGCAGCATGGGGTAGTAGTCAGAGGGCTGGATGAGTCTTGGTAATCCCTCTGTGATATCTCTGATCTGGGCTCCAGGCAAGCAGCAGACTTCCCTAGGCAGCAGATCAGATTTGACAGATGGCTTCCTCCATTCCACGCAGAAGGGAGTCTCCAACCACCGCCACCACCCATCGCAGCTTCTTGGTGGAGGCTGTCTGGCCAATGGAACATGCTCCTCCCTCTCTGTTACCAGGTCTGTATATCTGTTCTTCAGATGAACCGCTGCATGTGGAGGTGAAGATTTCTGCTTATTGCCAGAAGTAACCAGTGTCCAGCTTCTACCCTCTTGGGAGTCCATATCTTCTCTTTTCTAGCATTGCCTTTTTCCCCCACGTGAAAGTGTAGAACTCTCCTTGAAAGTCAATTGGCATTGTGCATCTACCTATCATTTGTGCCAGCCTCTCCCATTTTTGTCTATGTTTATCCAATGGCTAAAGAATTAATTTTATTTTTGTTTTCATGCAGTTATGAATCAGGAAATATATATGAAGGTCAGTGGGAGAAAAATGTACGCCATGGGGAAGGAAGGATGAGGTGGCTGACAATAAATCAGGAGTATACTGGGCAATGGGCAAATGGCATACAGGTATTACCCTCCTTTCCTTCAATAGCTGACCTGCACTAGGCAGGTCGAGTTGCATAGTATGCAAGTTTAATTGGAAATAAAGCCCTTCAAATGAACAAGTTGTATAAAACTGCTTTTATGACAATGTAGATCTCACCTTATTAGTCATTTAGCTTGGTATCTAAATTCAGTATTTTAAGAAAGAGGTAGAATCAAGATGTATATAGCATGTTTTCCCATAACTCCCACTGGAGACCTTGTGTCATAGCTGGTGCACCCCAGAGATGTATTGAATCCCAGTTAGTGTAATTATCAGCAGGTGTCCAGAGTCATTTTCCTCCTTTCTGTGAAACTAGATCTGTACCAGAGTAGAGTTCTCATAATAGCCTATATTTTTTCAGCATGGGTATGGCACCCACACCTGGTTTCTGAAGAGAATACCTGGGTCTCAGTATCCTTTGAGGAATGAATACATAGGAAATTTTGTGAAGGGTGATCGTCATGGGCGTGGAAGGTTCATCTATGCCAGTGGAGCAATGTATGATGGAGAATGGATTTGCAATAAAAAGCATGGCTTTGTGAGTATTAACCAGAAATGAGAAAAATAAAATGCCAAGATAGTGAAAGAGGCTCTGGGTGCATCTACACAAGACATTTACTGCGCAGTCGACTAATTAACTTTGCAGTAAATGTCTCGGTGTCCACATGTGTGCCCCTATTAGGGTGCACAAAACCAATAAATTCCATAGCAGGGTAGTACTCGTAAATACAAGTACTACCCTGCTGTGGAGTTTTTTCATGAACAGCTGCGCACATGTAGGCTGTTTCTTCATGAGCAGCTGTGCACAACTGACCAACTGGCTGGGACACAAGGATGCTTCAGTGCAGGGGCTGTGTGCCAGCTAGCCCTGCACTGAAGCACCTTTGTGCCCTAGCCATCCCCTCCACAGCACACTGAGGCCAGTTGGAGCAACCCTGGGCTGACAGGCTGACACCCCCCGCCCTGAGCCCCTTGCCAGCTGGGGCTGCTGCAACCCAGCTCAATGTGCTGTGGTCCAGGCACACGGGTAAACTGTGCACCTGGGATCTTCCCAGGAGCAATAAACTGTAGAGTTTATTGCTGCACGTTAATAGCATGTGTAGACATGCCCTCTGTGTAGCAGATGGCTAGGTTTCTTCAAGGAAAACAGCATTCATTTTGCTAAGTGCACACATCAACTACAATGCTTACTAAGTCAATGGGAGACCTTCCATCAAGCTCCTTGGGCACTGGATCAGACTGCTGAGGAGGATCACAGTTTGTATATGATGAAACATGTTTTAACACAATTTTTTTCAGTGCATGAGATGTCTGATCCTTTCAGCCTCTTGGTTGAAAAATAACCTTCACTTTCTCTTGTCTTTTTGGCTAAGGTCAGTTTTAATGTGTGATGCACTTTTTTCCTCCAGAAGATTCCAACTTGCCTTTGCACAAGGTCACACCCACATGAATACAGTGCTTCCAGCCCTATCTAAAGTGCCGAAATCTAGGCACAGTCTGTTGTGAAAAGCTGCAAACTGTTCTAAATGTGTTGAACAGATATTTAATACTTCACCTCAACACTCTTTGCACAAGAGTGTAAATATCATCCTTTGTTTTGCAGTATCTCATGGATTGCAATTTAAACTTCCTTTAGATTACAAAGGGAAGCCTTCTAAGTGCTAGGGAAGGCGTTTCTTTTCTAGTGATGTTTTTACACTATATATATATATATATTTATATAAACAAAAGCAAAGAGCCTCTTCTTCTCTCTAGGGAAGGTTTGTCTTCAAGAACGGACGTATTTATGAAGGAGAGTTTATAAATGATCAAATTGCAGATTATCCCACTTTTCAAGTGGATGCAATGAATACACAGGATCTGAGTGGCATTCGCACACAAAGCCCCATTGGCACTGGTAAGCAGCCTGAAGTGACAGGAAAGCAGAGAAGTTTGGTTTAAAATATTTGAATTATGTGAGTGATATATGACTTTTAAATGGAAACATACACGTGTCCCACAGATATATTGATTAATAAATTAAATTTGAATTACTAATAGACAGACAAGGTTCTTTGAGTAGATGCAAGATCTTTTGTTAGACCAACTGAGTAGTTGGAAAAAAGTTCTTAGCAAGCTTTTGGGCACAGTCCTCCTTTTTCAGGGATAGGGAGTCTCTGCTGATCTGAGACTCCAAGGAAAGAGAGAAGCTAAATGTGTAAAGTAAAAAAGAGAAGCTAAAAGACAACCAAAAAGCCCAATTACTAATAGAAGTTGTCTTGGATAATTGCAGATTTAGATCATAATATTTTCATTTAAAAATTAAACTGATTTTATATTACATTGGTTTCCTAAGTCTATGTTCACTAGACCAAATAGTGAATATGTATCTAGGTGACAGGAAAAAAAATGTTTTACATTTTCATGATCAGTCCCTTCACCTAAAGAACAAGAAAAACCCCAACAACAAAAACTTGCTGTTTGGCTGCTAAGTTCAGAAATGGAGGTGTCTATAAGGCTCTCACTGTTCTGGACCTTGCATCATGCTTTCAGCCTAGGTGTTACATCACCCATGCAAAGCCTGAGACATCGCCAAACTAGATAGAGCATAAGTCATGAGCATACATGTACAGATGATTTAAACCTCTCCTTTGCTCTGTCCTGATTTGGCAGCAGTTCTGCTCAGGTTGGGACAAACTCCATCCAGATGAACTTGTAATTTTAAAATCCGTAGCTATCTTCTGCTAAGAACAGTCAATCTTGACAAGGACACACAGGTTTCCCTTGCTTTATGCGGGTTCTGTATGTGAATTTGCTCTATGCATAAATCCTTTTTATATAAAAATTTGCTCTATGCATAAATCCTTTTTATACCAAAAATTCATTATATGCGAGGTAAATTCACTCTTATGCGATCAGCGTGGTAGAAGCCTGCAGTCAGCTACTTTATGTGGTGCATTGTGGGAATGAGGCACACCAAAATATCTTCTCCTGTGTGGATCTGTGCTCCTTGCTCATTGTCTGCGGCATGTATGTCTGTAGTTGCCATCCCAAGTATGATAGTGCCCTGTGCTTGTGTGTACTGTCTGCTGTTGGTGAGTACCAAAATTGTCTTGTAAAAGTGGTAGAAATGGGTCTGGGGGTCAGTACATTCAAGGTCTTGGAACATTTGTTACACTGTAAAGTGGGTTCCCTTTATGCAAATTTGAGTTATGCACTGTTTTCCAGGAACACATGTACAGCATAAAGTGAGGGAAACCTGTATAATAACATTTTTCCACTGGCTGTACCGTCAAGAAAGGGCACCATCAATTATTTATTCTTTGTTTCCATGCTTCTTCTCATCCTTGACAATGAAGCCTGTTTGAAAAGTCTTGCCATGTGCTGCTAAATCCATAATCTAGGTGTATTTGGAAACACTGCAGTATGGAAGTTTAACAAGATAGAATAGCCTGGTGTGATATGTTTCATTAATAAGGTGCATATATGTCTTAATGTCTTTTCATGTGTATCTGTTAAGATTCATCCAGTGAAACAGGTGTTTCACCAACTAAGTTAGGTCTTCTCTTCTTGAAATCAGTGAGAAGGGGGAGAGATAATAGAGAGTATTATTTTATATTTGTATATCACTAGGTATTTAGTGGAGCCAGGCTAATTGTTACTTTTGCTCACTTGGTAGAGACCATTAGAATAACTGATTGTCAAGGAAATACTTCTGTTTTGGGCTCAAACATTGAACTAGATATATCTTCATTGCTGAACTTGATTCCAGAGAATGACAGAAAGGAGGAAGTAAAACAGGTAAGAGCCTGCATCTGCTTTCTTCAGTGTGCCTGCTGCTGTTCTTCATTCTGTGTAACTTGATTTTATTTTCATTTTATGTACAAGTCTGTATTTGCCTGTGATCTGAAAGTCTGAAGAAGGTAACCAACAACAGCAAGATATAGGAAGGAACATACAAACAGGCAGTATTCCCCTTGCTGAGCATCCCATAAAAAGTGTTAGAACACTTCAGTGCAAGTGAAAAAGCATTAAATGGCCCTTCATAAGACTTGGGACAGCAGTGAACCTTTGTGGACATCTACACATGCACTGGACTGCACAGTTACTGCACAGTCCCAATGCTGCATGGATTTTATCTCGTGCTACTTCCCATGTAGCTTGTTCCTACTGCGCAGTAGCATTGGCATCATGGTTCACGCCTGCTGATGCCACATTGCTCATCACTACAGTGACATTTGCGTCTCGTGTAGACACGCCCACATTCCACAAGGTGTCATCAAAGAAGTATAACATTCTACTTGCCCAGTCAAGTTATGATAGACAGTTTTGAAAAATTAAATTCTGGGGACAGGGCCTGCCTTTTATTCTGTGTTTGCACAATAAGACATTGGTTGCTGTACATGACTTCTATGTTCTTCTGTAAAGCAAATGATATTGAAGGCCTCTAGCTATCTTACACAATTTGTGCAGCATCAGTTCAACTTTCCCCTGGACTTCCTGCCAGTGTCTCTTGTATTTGACCTGACAAAAGGCAGTTCAGGCTCCATATCTATTGTGCTTGGACCTCCTGTGCTGTGACTGCCAGAAGGGTATCTGGTGTGTTAGATTTGGTATTGTTTTGGGGAACTGGATGTTTGTCCACTGGCAAATTGACCGAAGTCCCTGGCAGATGTTATTCCTACCAAGCAACAGTTTTTATCATTTGATGGAAACTCACACCATAATTTATTGTGCAAGTAACCATTTAATTGCACAATAGGTGTAATGTGTCAGGGGCTTCATGAGATGCATTTATTTATCCTGAACCATCAAAAAAACAGCTTTTGATAGATTTTGTCAGGATGGGTTCAGTCAAAACAACATCCATGTGAATAGACTACAGCTAACACCTACATTTATTGTTTTATTCAGATAGAATATGCTGTGTTGAGACACATCACACAACTGAGGAGAATCTACAGTTTTTACAGCAGTTTAGGCTGTGATCAGTCACTTGACAACACCTTCCTGATGACTAAGCTCCAGTTCTGGAGACTTCTAAAGGACTGTCAGTTTCATCATTGCAATATAACCCTTGCTGATATGGATAGGATACTGAATGGTTTGTATTCCTATTTATTGTTGATTAATCATCAAAGCTTCTAATCCTTTGACTAGGGACAGGGAGTCTGAGCGGTGAATTCTACACATGCAGCTCTCAGATTGGCTTGTTCAGGGGCACTTTGCTTACTTACCTCAGCTTCCCCAGTAGGCATGATAAGATTTACTTAAGTGCTTTGATATTTTCAGGTGAAAATAAACCCAAAATAACATGCGTGTGCGTGTGTGTGTGTGTGTGTGTGTGTGTGTGTGTGTGTGTGTGTGTGTGCGCGCGCGCGCGCGC
>NW_005842506.1:157862-205313 GCF_000455745.1 Alligator sinensis
GCCGGCGGGGCCGGAAACCCACACACACACACACACACACACACACACACACACACACACCCCTTGCCGAAGGCTAGAAAAGCATTAATAAGCTTTTTGCTTTCTAATGAGCCTGGTGATTCCCTGTTGGCTGGCTTATTTGGCAGTAATGCCACTTCTGCTCTTTCTTCTCAGGATGCTGTATCAATATGGCAGGTCATAGGATGCTGGGAGAGGGCCATAGGGATATATGATATAATTTTAGTATTTGTAGATGAAAGTGATTCAGTTAGCGATGACAGTAAGGATTCTTGCCTTCATTTTTTCCCTTCTGTTTCAGGAGATAAAGTACCACCTGAGGAGTTGCATTCTCCATATGAGACATTGCTGCTGAGAACATTTTTATCTTACCTTATTCATCTAGCATTTCATATCTATCACAAAGAGCATGAGTAAGTTGCTTTTTTTTATAGTGAGAATTGTTTGAGTTTCAGTAGTTAGCTATTATGTAATTACTAGAGGGTAGCCTGTCTCAGGATGAGCATGATCACTGTTTTTACTTCCTTGACCCATCTTCTTTTTCTGACCCCTCTTCTTTTTCTGTCCTTTCTCTTTCTTCTTTTTCTTTCTCCTTTTTGTGGTGATATTCTATTCACAGAATCCTGCTGAGTAGATTGATTCTGAATTTTTCAGGAAATAATCCCCTTCTGATTTCTACTAGTATTGACTTGTTTACAGTGTGTCCTTGGCAAGCATGTTTGTTTCAAATTAATATTGACTGGTGGTGTTTGGGCTTGCAATACAGAGTTCTACAAATAATCTAAAGATTCTTACTCTCAAGGCTTGTGGAGTGCAGATTTTGGTAAAGCAATAGTAGGATAAAGTCTCGAACAGCATCAGTATGGGGGTGCTTTTGGCTAATCGGTAATGCTTTTTAATGTGTAATTGTATAAAAACTTACATTTATTTCCTTATACAAAATATATTCAGGGGAAAGGAGACAACTCTGAAAATTTGTATTTTAATAGCTTTTAGAAGTTCTGTAGACCTGTAAAGAAAAGCAAACAGTCATGAACAACATATCACTTTTAACAGTACAATTAATCTGGCAGTTCAAGCAATAGTGAGTGTGGATTCAAATAAAGTGTTAAGGATGTCCTCAGAATTAGAGATTCTGATTGTAAAGCAGTGACCCTTTGTATACTATTTATCCCTGTAACTTTAATCTATAGGGTTTATCACATTAAATCTTTCAATGTGCATCAATACCACCAAAAAAACAGTGACCACAATGAAAAAAAAATCTGAAATTCCTAGCTTATTGATGGTTTTGGAAAGGGAGTGGAGGGAGTTCAGTCTGGGGTTTTTTTCAGCCCCTCCTGGAGGGTGGGGATGGGTGTTTTGGGGCTCCCCCCCAAGGTGGGGGGGCTCCAATTCATGCACCCCATCTTTCAGCACTGACTGGAGAGCCCCAAGAATGAGCTCCCTCCGCTGCCTTTCCTCCCTCCCTTTCTGAAAATAATGGGTGCTGGCAGAGAGCCCTGGCCATTGCTGTACAAACCTGGCTGCAGGCTCCCAGCCCTCAGCTAGATTCCCCTCCCACCTGGAACCAACACTGAACTTCTGTTTGGTCTGGGGTAACATTGTAACTCAGAACGCTTTGCAAAAATCATTTTAAGTTACAGCTGGGAGCTGCACTTATTTTGCATTGCTATATTTTACATACAATTTAAGTTTCCATAAAACCTTATGCGACATTATCTAGAGCCACTTTCAAACCTGCGCTCTAGTCCAAACCCTCTGACCATCCCTTTAGCTCACTCCTCAGAAGTTTTTTTGGAGAATCAGAACTGACACTGAACCTCCCTGTAGCACTACTCTTCCCCTCACCGTGTGTTCATTGTTCATTCAAGTACTGCAGAGCCTAGTATAGGAAGTCTACTGGTAGGTGACTTCTGGGCCGTCTGTACCCCACTTCTTGTCTTGACTGCCTATAATCGGAGCTTAGCACAAGAGAGACTAGTAATAGGCAGACTGAATCCTTGCATGGCATCTGCTGTGTTTGCTGTTCAGTTGTGCTAGTATAGGTAATATTGACAGGGAAGGGTGGCTCATGTAGTTAAGGCTATTTAAGAGTAATCCTCAGGGTTGACTTTAAATAATAGCATAGACATTTCCTTGGACACTTAGGTATTTTTTGAAAATCCCACCTAGTACCTGTATAATACATATAAAAGATACCTAATACTTTTGTTCTTGAGATTAATAAACATAGTTTGTCCTCTCAGAGATACACAATGGGATAACATAACATAACTTTTACTGGATAAACATCCAATCAGGCAATTTTTGCTGGTACTTTTCTGCACCGATTGACAGTGTAATATAACACTTTGTATTAATTGTAGCGATAAAGGACCGTATCTGTTCAAGTGTTTCTCAAAGATGATGTCCAAGAACATTATTCCCAATGCCTGTCATGTTCAAGGTAAGTACCACTTTTCTTTGTTATACAGAATTCATTACCATTAGTGTAATAACTACATGAAAACTACATTTTAACTTTGGCAAGCAAGGTTCTTAGAGCAGATGTTGGTTTAATAAAAGATATCACATCTACTCGAAGAACCTTGTCTGCCTATGTCCGTAGATCAGGGGTGGGCAAAATGCAGCCCATGGGCCCACCAGACCATTCTATCTGGCTCGCAGGGTCCCTAAAAAATTTAGAAAATTAATATTTATTTGCCCCTGGCTGCCTGTCATGTGGCCCTCAATGGCTTGCCAAACCTCAGTAAGTGGCCCTCTGCCTGAAATAATTGCCCGCCCCTGCCTTAGACCAACACAGCTACAACCAAAACCACCAACATTTTAACTTTTGTCTTATTCCACTTCCCTTCTACAGGCATTTTATTTCACAAACAACAACACACTGCCTCTGCCATTAATTACATTGATAAATGCTGGGAGATATACGGAGCCTTTTGCAGACCAAGCATTAGACCTCCTCATGAACCCACAATGAAGATGAGACACTTCCTCTGGATGTTGAAAGTAAACAAATTACATGCTTTTATTTGTGTTTTTAAGTGCTCACTTATTTATCCTGCTTGCAATAGCGATTTTAAATGGTTTCTCCTAAGGGCTTGACCCTGCAGATACTTTAGTGAATGAACTTACTTGTCGTCCTGACTTGTCCCATTGATTTCAAAGGGATGACTTCTTTTGAGTAAGTTCCTTACATACTTAACTTTTTGCCGGATCAAACTCTAAAATCCCTTTCTGTTTCTGTTTCTGGATGCTTTAGGTTAATTTCAAGTATATTTTTAAATTAATATAATGATTTTTACTAGCAATTTTTGTTTGGCCATTAAATTATTTTGACATTTTAATCCTTGTGCTTAAACTGTAACATTTGTTGTAGTCAAGATTCATAAATCCAGAATTTAAAAAATATTTTATTGAATGTTAGTTTATAAAACGTTTTAATGTTAAGTTTGATTAAACTGCTCTGGAATTTAGGGCTGTAACAGGGAGCTAGCAGACTCCTGTTACTTTAAGAGAAAACCGCAGCAGGGTAAGCTGACTAACTGTTAAGGAAAAGGCAGACTTGTAACCAGCTGCCAGCAATAAGGAGAAGGGGGAAGACATCTAGGCTGCTTAGTAGTCCAGAGCTGCAAACAACAGTTAAACAGCAGCAAAGCAAAGGAGTTGGTTCATTAGGTCCAGAATGTAAACCCCTGTGTGGCAGCAGAGTCACCTGACCAAAAAGGGGCAGGGCTTGAGGAATATATAAGCCCACAGCCTGAGCCAGGGCAGCAGTTGGACGCTGCAGGAGAAAGCTTACAACCAAGTAGGAACGCTACAGGGCAGTGCCCGTCTGACACCAGAGCTGCTCTGAGAACTGCTAGAAAGGCACTGATACTTTAAAGGGGAATATGACCCTGTGTAAAAGAGAGGTTTGCTTATACAGCCAGCGAGCTGAGATTTATGTTCAGGCCCAGTATGTGTAGGGGGGAGGTTGTGTTATACCTGGAGGGCTTATTCTTTTGTTATAATTTTAAGCCAGCAGTTTGGGTTGGAACTGTCAGGGGTGGAGGAGATCCCAGCAGTGTCTGAGAGGCTTGTAGCAGCTTCGAGCCCTGCCAGGAGCTGGGCTCAAGGCACGGACAGGCGGTGGCTGAGACCAAAACCTGAGGGAGAGAGACAGGAGAGTCAGCCTGAGGCCAAGAAGGTTAAGGCCACAGCCCAAAGAGGGGCATAGGCTGGGGCCAGGGGCCCACAGTCCAAAGAGGGGAAGAGACAAGAGCCTGAGAGAGTGAGACAGGAGGCTGGAGCCTAGAAGCCAGGTCCAGCATGGTGGGCCTGGGCTAAAGGGTACAGCTAGAGAAAAAGGGTGATGGCCAGAAAAGCTGAGGCCCTAACAAGGGTGTAGAGGCCTAAGGAGGCCTGATATGGGACTGGGGCTAAGTGCCTGTTGAAATGATTAATGGGTTACACTTGTGAGGCCTGGGCATAGCTGTAGGGGAGGTCAGAGGGCACAAATAGCCTTAAGGTAACAGGTGCTCTAGGGCATGGATGAGCCGGGAGGGCTCACTTAACATTCAAGGTACAGGATTTGGGACCCAGATCTGAGAGAGAGCTGCTAGGCAAGAGATGTACAGGGGCTCAATCTCGGGACTGGGGACAGCCTCCCTTGTTACCAATTACATCAAGGCATGGCAGGAGGGGAAAAAGAGGAGAGTACCCAGGGAGCCAGAGCACAGCAAGAGCTGTGTGGTCACTAGGGGTCATCATGGCCGCCCCCACCCTCCCCGCCGGGACTCAGTCCTTGTTACAGGAGCTTATTGAAAGCACATTGAATTCCTTTAGAAGGAGCTCCTTTTATATCAAGAGTTCTTGGATCAGCTCCTGTTGATTTTAAAATCACAGCCAGCTTACCTCTAGACGTGCTGCTTGCTGGTAGGTTTCCTCTGCTTTCCTGTGGGAAATGCATTCAAATAAACCCCACTCTGTTGGTTTAGTACAGGGATGTCAAGCATACGGCCCTTGGAGCCTCACCATCTGGCCCCTGGTGCTGCCCCTGAGTCTGATCAGGCCCAACCAAGGCATGTTGCATACCTGTGGTGCAGTGCTGGTCCATGGGTTGGGTCCAGCCCACAGATCTTGTCCCCTTGTAAGTTATTGGTTGATGGGGAACATAGCTAATCCATAAATGTTCCTAACGTCTCTGTTTAGCATACTATGTGAGTATGAGTGTAGCCCTGAAGTCGATGGCAACATTCCCAGTGAGGAATTGGGGACCAATTCACCTTGTATATATCATGGATTACCTTGTGAGGGGCCAAGTTTTGCTTCCCCTGAAATCTACTGACATTTTGACACTGATTTCAAAGAGAAGCCAGAACTGGCCTGTGTTATAAATATCTTGGGTCCTAATAATATGTTTTATGTACAGGATTTAAATATTCTAAGCAAACAATTAACTTCTCCAAAAGTTGTGGAAATACTGGCAAAGGAAAATCCTTTTGTACGTGACAGAGATGACAGCAACTTGGAGCATGAGGTATGAAAGGAAAGAAATATTCATTATTTCAGAGGATGAAAAGACAATTGCTACAGAAACCTTTTAGTGTTATTTTTAGAAGCTGCCAGCAAACAGTAGATCTTTGTTTTTACTTCATCATATAGTTTTTTGAGCTTATATACTTCTTATTGTTCCATGGTGTGCTTGTTATTGTGGCCTTCTGACTTCCAGGGTACATTCTCTAAATCCTAGGATTGTTCAGCAAGTATTAAGAATATTCTTTTAAAGTACAACATACAGTGATATTCATCCAGGACAGTGGAAGACCCTTTGCAACCATTAATTTCTAAGGGGGGAACTGCAAAGTGGGGAGGAGGTCTCAGCGGTTCTGGACATATTGGAGGCGTTAGGACAGCTGTGGGCCCCCAGATCTGCATGGGTACGGGTCCCAGAATGCATGAAGAGGGGGCATGAAATGAAGGAGCCTATTTCCCAGCCCATAGGCTAAAGTACAGAAGGACTTCCTTACATCCAGCCTCTGATTTCATTCCATCAGTCCCTACAAAAATTGCCCTTGGGCTTTGTCTAGGGAGGCTAAATTTTACCCCTAAAAATTAATTTTCACATAGTAGAAATCTCTTATAAATAATGTAACTGAGCTTGTCTTTTAATATCTGTATTTGATAGCATGGTTGAAACAAGTGCATTTATTACCAAGCAAAGAGAAGAATCCATTACCTGGCCATTGTTATGATGTAGCAGCATTGTATGTAATGATTCATGGTCAGCCAAAACCTATGCGAGCCAAATGACAATACTAGTTATCTTGCAGCCCGTTAGGGAGAGGGAGATTCTTGAGCTTTAATATCAGGAGTAGTGAAAACTTAGCCAGGGAGATAATGCAGTATAGTATTTTAATTTAGTTTATATCATGTGAAATATTGTATAATCTGAAAACAGGATTTAGTAATTTTGATCAACTAGACTTTGACTATGTTCAGAGATTAAATATTTTCTTTGTTTGTTTCACTCTAGTTGGTTTTTCTTGAATTCTTTGAAGCTCTCCTGGATTGTGCACTGTTATATGTTACCAGTGATATGATTAAGCAGCAAGTAGAACATGTCAGTCAGAAAAGAAGCAGTTGTAGGAGTGAGGATTACTCAGGAGTCAAGCATACAGCTCAGCACCCAGAATGCCTCTCACATCGGGTAAGATGGGTACAGGACGAAGTAAGCTATGTTATAACTGCTGTTATTACTATACCCACAGATTTCTGTAATTTCTGCAATTGTTCTAGTTCCATAGAAACAGATTTAGATGTCTACTTTTCATGGCTTCATGGAAAAATGTGCAAGTGTTTGTGTGGGAAGAAGACAAGTGGATGGACATTTTTGATAGAGTGGAGGAAGTGATGTGACAACAGATGAGTGCCTTGCTTAGAGTAGTTCTTTGGGTAGATGCGATATATCTTTTATTAGACCAACTAAATACTTGGAAAAATTTGTTCTTTAAAAGCTTTCAGGCACAAACGCCCTTCTTCAGGGATAGGGAGAGTTTGTTGGTGTTTGTGTGCTCTTCTAGGTAGAATAGAAGTCAATATGCAAAAACAGGTCTGTAAAAATGCAAATACATGGCAGTGAGGATCTGAGGGAATGGGAGGCAATAGATGAGAGACAGGGAGGGGCAGGAGGAATATAGAACTGGTGATAGAACGTAGTTGGTAAAATGCAGACAGGTTACCTGGGGTTATCAGATGGCAGGCAGGTTATAATGTGCCGTAAATCCAATGTCTACATTTAGTCCATGATTTTTTGTATCCATTAGATTTATGAAGTGAAGTTTGTAGGTTCATCTATAAAAGGTGTTTTGTAAATTCCCTTTGAGGATTAGAACTGAGAGATTGGAGAGAGAGTGGTTATCTTGTGAGAAGTGTGCACCTACAGGTAATTGGGTGTTTTTGTCTTTGATAGATTTTTGGTGTGCGTTCATTCTGGTACACAGTTATTTGGTTTCTACATATTTTCCATCTGGGCATTTAGTGCACTGGATGAGATTAGATTATATTTCTGGAGGTGCAGGTGTAGTTATTGTGGGAGTGGTGGAAATGTGTTGGGAAGGTTTTACATTTCTTGCTCTGGCATGGTCTGGATCCATCTGGTGTGCTTTGGGTCATAGGAAGTTTGCTTCTGGTGATGTGGTTGGTGAGACTGAGTGCTTGTTTAAAGGCTAGAATGGGTGGTTCTGGAAAGATCTCTTTGAGAATTGAGGCGTTTTCTAGTATGGGTTCCAGTTGTTTGAGGATTTTCCATATAGGTTCCCGGGAAGAATGGTATGTCACCAATGATGTGTGATTCGCGGGGATTTTCTTTTTGTACTGCAGCAGTACTTCACATGGTATCCTGGTGGCCCTTTCAAAAGTATGATCTCTCTCTCTCTCTCTCTCTCTCTGGAGGAATGTGCTTGTTGGATGAATGCCCTTTTGAGATTTGTGAGGTTTGTGATTGGGTATTCTCTGCAAATTCGGTGGTATTGGAAGACTTGGCTATATATTACAGCTTTTGTGGTGTGTTTAGGGCAGGGGTGAGCAAAATATGGCCTAAATGATGAAGATATCATCTATACATCTTAGGTATAGCATGGGTTTGATGGTGCAGCTCTTGAGGAATTCTTCCAGGTGGGCCATTTAAAAGGTTGGCTTTTTGGAGGGCCATTTTGGTGCCCACAGCTGTGCCCACAGCCTGGAGGAATTGTTGGTTATTGAAAGTGAAGTTGTTGTATGTGAGGATGAAGTGTGTAAGTTCAGTAATATCTTTAGGTCTGTATTCTTTCAGTTGTAATCTTGCGCTTGTAGATATGCAAGGCAAGCTTGGATGCTATCCTGGTGTGGGATGTTGGTATATAAGCTGGTAACATCCATGGTGGCTAGGATGGTATTGCTGGGAAAGTGATCTATGTTTTTAAGTTTTTGTAGAAAGTCTGTTGTATCTTGGACAAAACTCACTCTTTGGGTGACAAGAGGTTTTAGGATGGATTTGATGAAAGCCGATATTTCCTCATTTAGGGTTCCATGGTTGCATATTATAGGTCTGCCTGGGTTTTTTTGTTTGTGGATTTTAGGGAGCATGTAAAAAGTCCCAGGGTTAGGTAGTGGGGGGGATCCCAGTTCTATAGTTTTTCTTGTAGTTCAGTTGGAAATGATGTGATGGTGGTTTTGAGTTTTTTAAGGTGAAAAGGGGAGTTGGCTCTTCTCCTGTTTTTCATAGTAGGTGGTGTCAGAGTTGTCTCTTGGCTGCTTTTATGTGGTCTTCATAGTTAAGGATAACTATAGCTCCTCCCATAGGCAACTGGTAAGGGGTGCATGGGGGTGCACCTGCCCCCCCTGACGGGGACGGTGCTCCCCTGATGGCTGACACCAACGCTGTTGGCAGGGCTGGTGCCCCCCCTGACAGGGCCGCCACTGTTGGTGGCTTCTGCAGGTGCCCCCCCAGATTCAGGAGGCACCAGTCACTCATGGCTCCTCCTCTATTTGCTGGTTTTATTTCTATTTGGTGATGGTTCTTAGAGATTCTGTGGCCCTTCTCTCTGAAAGTGAGAGGTTGTTATAGTGGTGTTTGTTGATTATTTCATTGACTGCTCCAGGGAAAGAATGAACAATATACCGGTTGAGGTTTGAATTTCATCCACTGTGAGGTGTCCAATCTGATGGTTTCTTTGGATTTTTTGTTGTTAATCTTTTCCTTGATGTTGTCACAGGATGAAGTCTTGTTGACAGTGGATTAATTTTGGTTATGGAAATATTCCTTGAGACACAGGCGTTGAGAAAAATTCTTCTAGTTCTACATTGTAGTATCTTATTAGGGTATTTTTCCAGACAGAAATTAAGGCCTTTTAGAGAGGACAGAATGGTCAGCTTTGGTAAGGGTGTGCATGGAGAGAGTGATGATAGTTGAGAGCTGATTGGTTCCTTCAGCTTCATTGGGTCTGAGGTTGGAATGATGTACAGTATTGGTGTTGTTTTTCTGCTGGTTGTTTAGTGGCTGGGAAAGCTGTTCCTGTGGAAATTGGTTCCATTTCTTCTTTTTATGTTGGATGGATGTTGTAAAAAATCTTTGGTAGTCTTTTTGTATTTGTTGTATAATGTTTGGGAAGATATTTGGATCTATCTCTTTAAGTTTTTGTATTATGTATTGATTTTCTTCTTGAGTCAATCTCTTTTTGGAGTAGGTTATGTGAAGGAGATGATAAGTTTTTCTGAAGTTCTGCATAACTGTGAAGCATATTTGGAGCTGTGTGTAGTAGTCAGAGGATTGTAGATGTTCACTCCTCTGGGAATGATGTTGTGTTTCTTGCATAGGCTTAGAAAATATATGTCGATGTTGGGTTTGCCTTCTTCGTGTTGTGAAGTTTCCATGCTTAGAGTACAGTTCTGAAAACTGTGCTTGTAAAAATGGTGTTATGAGTTCTACATTCAATGACTCTCTTGCTCCTGGTCATCAAATGGGTGCTTTCCATCTTTCTTAACTTATTAATAAGATAGAGCTGACCAAATGATGCTTTCAGAGACAACTGTGCAAAGGTGCTGACAGCAGAGAGGCAGCAGAAGGCATCCTTTGGCATGCAGAATGGTTAGTCTTGGGAATGCTGCATGAGATTAGAAGAACCCACCCTGCATCTCAGAGTCCTGACAGAGTTTGAAAATGTTGGTAGCTTAAGAGCCCAAATAAAAGACCTTTTTAACCTGTAAACTGGGCCGATTTTAGAGCCAGTGGGTTTCAGTGAATATGGAACCTACAAGGCTACTTTCAGATAATGCTATGAAAAATGACCTCATTGTAAAGAGTCTCCACTATATATGAAATAACCTGTTGGAAAAACTACTTTAGACATAGAAAAGTTTATTGCTTTCATTAGCCAGGCACTTGATACTTTGGTATGCAGAAGGTTTAAATCAACTGGTGGAAGTGAGTGGTTTGACTTTGATTTTTGCTGTTATAGACACAAACACTTCTGTGTATTTTTGCATTAGTCCATTCATAGCAGAAGTACGATCAGCGCTGACACAAACCGTGAAGCTTCTGAGGCAAGTCATTTCTGTATTGGTACGATGCCATCTTCAAGCAAGATTGCCGAGTCATCAAACTCTAACAAGATAAAGAAACCTGAGGTCTGTAAATCAAGTGCTTTGCAAAAGAGAAGGGGGAGGGGCCATCATTTCTGCTATGTTAGAGTCTGAACTGGGGGGCAGCAGCTTTTCCTCTTGTGTTAAGTCTCATGTAGTAACAGTCTGAAATGTGTTTGGGGAAAAAGCTGGCCACAGTGAAATTGTTGTACTTTGCCATTAATTGCAATAGGATGAAAGTTAACTACTGTTACTGTATAATACATACTTATGCATGCATACACATTTAAACATAGTATTTTTCCCTAACTCCTTCTGCTTAGTATTTTGCTTTCCCTTGTACGTTTGATATTCTGTCTAAAGCTGGAAAGAGACCATAAAGAATTATGCAATAGCTGCACCTTTGGGAGTTGGCGCATTACATTTCTGGCATGATGAATAAGCTAATATTGCCATAAATAGAAATGTGCCACACATTCATCACATTTATGGTGCCACAAAATGTGAAAGCAATCACAAAGACATTCCTCAAAATGTGTAATATCTTTGTAGCTGGTTTATATGGCACCATAAATGGAATGTGTGGCATGACCCAGCATCTGGATGTCAACAAGCTGATTGTTGACATTAGAAAATGGGCAGTCCCAGGTTTAGAACTTGTCTGAGTGCTGCCCTCGTCCCAAAACTAACAGTTAATGATTGTCAGCCTTGGGATATGGGCTTGCCAGGACCTGGCAACTTAAAGAGCCTTGCTCTGCAGCCCCTACTCTTTAATGTTCTTTTAAGGTGTTTGGTCCCAGCAAGCCTCAGAACATGAAGCAGCTCCAGGGCCTGGTGCACAGCCCTTCCTGATCCTCAGGGTCAGACAGGGGACAGCCCTGGGTCTGAACCAGGGCTGGGGCCAACCAGGGTTGGATTCCAATGCTTATCAGGATTCAGCACTGGGGTCTGGGACAAAGTTGCCACTTGCCCAGTTGGCAGGATAGGTCTGGGGGCAGCTCCAGGTCCCAGAGGCTGCCCCCAGACCTGGCTGCCTGCTGATCTATCCCAGGGGATGCTGGGCAGCTCTTTAAAAATAGATGCACAGGTGAGGATGAGCAGCTTCTCCCATCCCCAGCTGCACAGGCTAGTTCAAAGATGCACCCTACACATGCATTGGGGCATGGAGGGGGCTCCCCCCATCCCCAACTGCATCATGGGGGGGTGCCATGAGTCTGACATTGAGGAGCTTCTACCAATGTCAGACTTATGGCACCCAGGGAACTCAGAAAAGCAGGCAGGCATTCAGCCATGGCTCCCAGGTGCATGCATGCTTTTTAAAAGCCGAGAACACTATGAGGGTAAGGCTCCCCAGTGTTTGGCTCACTGCACCCTGGAACTTTACAAAGTGAATGTGCAGTTGCGAGCCCCAGTTGCTTACTTGCTTTATGTTCCCAAACACCCATGAAAGCAGTACCTGAGGAACACTGAGCTCTTGGCTCCCAACTGCTGCTTCCGTGTGTGGGAGGGGTACAGCTGGAGAACAGGGAGTTTCTCAATCCCCATCTGCAGATGCCTCCCTCTGCTGGCAGCTAGCATTCATTCAACTGGGGTTTGAGAAATGTTATGACCTGTTCCCAGAATTGTGTGACCTGCCATGCACATCTGCATGGTCTGGGGAATGGAGCATAGGATTCCTCGGACCCCAGCTGCATGACTGCCTTAACAGCTGCCAGCAGCCTTATAGCTGGGAACAGCAGGACACTGGGGAGTCCGTCTTTAGTTGCTGGGGGAGACTGGGAAAAGTTAGGAACTGGAGAAAGAGAAGGTGTTCCTGTTTTGTTGTATCTGATAGAACATGCCGTATTTTCAGTATGTTTTGTTTCTGAAAACAAGTTCCTTTGTATATTTTGCATCTCATCTGTTTACTTTGGAATGAAGATAAGCTTTAACTATTCTTTCTTCCTGTTAATGTTACCAAGTTAATAGAACTGGATAAGAGCAGCCTGGAATATGTCCATCCTCACACAAGAAGAACTGCAGAATCTCATCACAAAACTGCAGGGTCAAATTCTGCTAACAGGAACCTTTGCAACTCTGCCTTTGCAAAGCTCTGTCCAGTGATGTCGCGCTGATATAAGTGGGGGCAGAAGCTGGTCTATAACATCTTTCAAGTGTTTTCACAAAGAAGTATGAAAGAGCATGCAATAATGATTTAGCTTTTTTAGATTAATTTGAGTTTCAGATCCCAGGAGAAATGTGGAGTTCTGGCTTTTATCACATAGTATCTGATATTGAGCATTTAGGGATGAGAAGTAGAATGTCATTTTATGGGCACATGTCAGAGGACACAATAGTGTAAGGCTGCATAGGATGAATCGTGAAAGGAGGAGGATCACAGGCCTGTATTCGTTTTCTCTTTTCACATTCTCCATTAACTTCTCTCTTTACAGCTGTATTTGTGCAGTTGTTTGGGCTAGCACTTTCTTCCACTAATTAATATAGTCAGTAGTAAAGATTCACTGCAATTTCAATAAGATGGGAAGACTAATGCTAGCTGCCATAGAAGGATGTGCATGACAAGACCCTCTTTATATTCAGCAGAGCTCTGAGGAGCAAGGTAGTTGTCTTCTGAAAGCCTGTGGCTCAAAAGCTTGTTCACTGTTACTGTAGATCAGGGGTGGGCAAAATATAGCCCACAGGCTGAATCCAGCCCACCAAAGCATTTCATCTGGCCCACAGCAGGTCCCTTGGCCCCACCTGGCCCAAGTGCAGGGGGCAGCCTGAGAGGTGTGTAGCTAGTCTTGCCGTCTTTGGCCATGCAGTGGGGCTGGGGAAGTGTAGTACCGAGACTCCATTTCCCAGCTGCCCCAGTGGTGGCTCCTTCTGGCTGCCGCTGCCAAGCCTCAGCTCCAGCCCCGCTGGCTGGGCACCCTGGCCCATCCACCCCGTACCCACAACCAGGACTGCCAGATGGAGTGGACAGGGTCTCCATGGAGACTGGCTGGGACCCACACAGGCAAGATGCATGGCTAGGTGGCTGGAATGGGGCTGCGGGCAGACAGGGAGTCATGTCCAAGAGCAGGACGGTTGGGGGCAGGGCTGGAGATAGGGATTGGGATCTTGTGGCAGTGATGACATGGTGCTGGGCTGCGATCTGCCTACATTTTCCTTTCATGGGTACCGGTTCTGCAGGTAGGGGCATGCAAGGAGCGGATCATGGCTCTGCCCCCGGCCCTGGCCCTGCGCTGTCACAACCCTGCAATCCCGATCCCATTCCCAGACGGGGCTCCCTGCCTACCCGCAACTCCATCCCATCCTCCCAGCTGTGTGCCCTGCCTGTGCAGGCCCTGGCTGGTCTCGAGGGCAGCTACAATCCACTCCCTGCATGTCCCTGCCTGTGGAACTGGCTCCCATCACAGGGATGTGTAGGAAGCAGATCATGACTCTGTTCCAGGCCCTAGTCCCACACTGTCTCCACCCAGCAATCCCAATCCCAGTCCCAGCCCTGGCCCTGCCTGCCCATCCCACTCCTGGATGCTACTCCCTGCCTGTCTGTGGCTCCATCCTAGTCAGCTGGCCATGCCTGGGAGCCACTTAGAGCTGTTGCAAGGGGGAGGGTGCTGGCCTGGTGCTCAACAGCTCACTAAAACTCCCCAAGTGGTCCTCTGGCCAAAATAATTGCCTGCTCCTGCTGTAGATGGATACTTGGGCAGGTAACATGAGTTAATGTACTGAACAAAGGGCTAGGAACCAGGCAGTTCCATGTTCTCATCCTGCCTCTGTTGCTGTCTCACAGTATGTTCTTGGACTAGTCACAGGCCCAAATTCTCCAACTTCTATGAAGCTCCTGGGGGGTACTGCGAGTTTCACTGTTTGCACAAGAGCCAGTTTCTAACTTGGGACTTTCTCTGTCTGTGCCTCTATTCCTCCTGCTGTGAAACAGATGTAATCTTATATCCCTAAATGGTATCACAGTGATACTGCTATGATTGAGGAGCTAATGTTTGTGCAAACCTTTGAAAATGTCAAACACTGGCAGATGCCAAGGATTGGAAAATATATATTATAGCAGGCACAAGTGCAGAATCTGCTTTTGTGGGAGTTTCTTGTCCTCTAATGTAGTAGCAGACACGATTCAAAATGCACTGGGGTAGAGGGAGGCACAACTTCTGAAGCAATTCCCTTTTTCTTTTCAATGCTAGCTTAAGTCTAAGGACTCTACATCTGAATGTAAAACTTCTCCGCAGACTCAGAAGCTAAATGAGAAAGAAAGAGGTTCATTTATTCAAGCATCTTATGCTGGTGAGTACTATTGTGTAGCAGTTAGCATCTAGAACAACAGGTAGGAAAGTGAGCATATGGCTCTCACTAGAACCACCGAGTTAAAAATATAGCTCAGCATTTGTACAGTTGAATGTATCTTGATTATGGAGTGAAGGCAGCATTTAGTTTTACACTTAACACAGATCTTAAATCACTTCATTTAACACTTCATCTCCATACGTCTGTGCCATTGCAATCATGGCCAAGCTTGAAACTGAGTTTATTTCTGCACTCCATTTGTCTTGTTTCAGAATCCCTTCCCTCGTTCTTGGGGAAGTCTGTTTTTCAGATCAGAGCTTAAGTGTGTGACCAGCCACAGCAGTTCATTCCCCATCTTAGCTAACCTTGTCAGACACCAACTCAATTAAAACAGTTGTGCAACTTTCGCTGTCCCTGTAGATGCTTTTGGGGACACTTCTGCTTTGTGTGTTTGGGCACAGGAGGACAGGACTAGAACAGGTGAGCAGGCAGGCCACATGGTCAGCTCAGTTTTCCAGCCCATTGTTAACTTGGTTGGAGCTGAGGAATAGGTGTTGACTGGGAGGATAAATGACTACTTAAGGGGAAAAGGGCCTGGAAAAATGGTCAGTAGT
The DNA here is from genome assembly GCF_000455745.1 of Alligator sinensis. Lineage (NCBI taxonomy): Eukaryota > Metazoa > Chordata > Crocodylia > Alligatoridae > Alligator > Alligator sinensis. The sequence continues at coordinate 173,384 of NW_005842506.1, forward strand.
TTGCAGGGAAGAGAATTATTCATATGCAGGTGAGCTTGAGAAACACTTTAGTGCTATAAAGAGACAGCAGCAGTCCCCTGCAGTTTCACTAATTAACTGCTGTGGTGTTCCATGGAGCCCTGGTGTCCTGAGCTTGCCCAAAGGGCAACAGTGGATTCTCCTGCAGAACTTAGCTCTGCAAGCGCCAAGTAGGATTTGAAGCCAGTCACAGCATTCTCTGTTCTACACTTCTCCCAGGCCACTGCAGGATGTCCTTGTTGCAATGAAGTGCTACTCAACATAGCCATCTTCTACATCTTTCATTCTCTTCCCCAGTTCAATCACTAAAAAAACACGGAATGAGCAGTTAATTGGGACCATTAATCTTGGGCCAGCCTCAAGCCACACCTTGGCACCAGCTGCATTCACAGACTCCTCTCCTTTTTTGCTTTGAACACAGTATTGTTCATCATACACAGCTCTTCCCTCTAAATCATGCTTGCACGTGCACACCTAACACTGATCTTAAGAATTTTAAGGTAATGATAGTCATTCACTAATAAATGTACATTGATCAAAGATTGATGTAGTTGGGTGAAAGTTAAAATTGGGTATGCCAAGGGCTGGATGTGGGGGGTTCAAAGGTATTTTATTGTGGAAGAAGTAGTCAGATAGGATGGATGTTTTGTGTCTCTTTGATGAGGGGGGTGGATGTCAGTGTTAGCCTAACAAGTGTTTTTCTTGATTTTTTTTTTTTTTTTTTTTAATGTTTGCAGCAGTAGAGAATGGTAGATAAGTCTTAATTTTATGTTCATTTTGTTTGTATAGCAACTTTCAGAGGGTTCTCAAAACCACAGATGCCTAATGCAAAAGGAGATGGGTTACTTACAATTTATATCACCTGCTGACCTTAGTAGAGATGTATTGGTGAGGTCTTTTGCAATAGAACGCTCGGATGTTATACAAGTTTCAATCCGTGCTGCAGCTAATCACCCTAAATGATTTTCTTCTGTCTGCTGATTACTGTACTATATTGTTGTTAGTTCATTTTATGACAGCCATACAGCTGAAACCTTGTGCTTATGAGTTACATTTTTAAATGTAATGATTAATGATAAAATTGCCCATGGTAAAAGAGACAATATTAGGCTGAAACATTCCTTCTCAAACCTCACCCATCTCTGCAGGAGTGAAACCCATTCAGCAAAATTAGCTTTTTTTTACTGGGGCAAAGCTATATGCAAACTGCAGCACTGTGCTGGAATGACAGGTAACAATTTATAGTTGCTTAATATGGAGACATAAAAAGTTAACATGTTAAATGACTCAGTAGTCTGAAAATATTTTCTTCCCTGCAGCACTAAACAGCTCCTTCTCCTCCAGCACAGCACACCTACAATCTACAGATGACAAAGATGAAATATTAGTACAGTCGTTGCCCATTTTGGAGACAGAAAAAGGCCAAGTTCTCAGCAGTCCAATGAAAGAACTGGCAGGGAAAGTAGTCTTGAAGATTTGGTACCAGTTTTAAACAAACATACAAAAAAAAAAATCACTCAGCTCAGGAACTGCTAAATTTTAATTGAATAGTAGATTCTAACCCTTCATGCTATTGTCAGAAGAGGGCAGTAAAAGAACATCTAAAAGAGGAGAGAGCTAGTTCAAAAGAAATTAAGTCACTTAAAAAATAAGATGTGTAATGATTTCTCCTCCTCCATGTTTCCCCAGTTTTAAAATGATACTCCTTCCTTTAAAGGGCACTGTGAACTTATGCATAAATGAATATGTTCATTCTTACTCGGTGTGTGTCCTTATTTACCATCATTACCTGGAGTAAGAAAATGCATATTACAGAGCATAGTTCTACAATAGTGCACAGGTAATTCAGCTGGTAAATAATAGTTAAGACATGGTAGTTAAGGGCACATGCAATATGTAGCATTTAATCTAAACATCCACTTTTTGTCCTCATGGTGGTCATCTGCCTACAGTAGCCCCTGCCTCTATAGGGATTCTTGTTTCTGTTGTTCTTCATAACTGTGGAAGTCCTTTTACTGCTGAGGAACTCCAGATGCTAGAACAGAAGCAAAAAGCTCCAGCTTTGTGTAGTGACTGTCTGTATGGTATTCTCTCTCTTCTCTTAAAATAAGTAGAACAATGATAGGGTAAAGGAGCATGTGAGTTTAGAATCCAAAATTGGACTGCTGTTTAATTGCACTGGATTTTGTGTATTGGCACAAGAAATCAGGCTCTGTTCATTCTACTTCTATGCAAAAACTTACTTTTTTGTGTGTGTCTATTTAGAACTGTTTTTAAAAGGGAGGACACCCTTGTCAGAGTTACATTCCAGCAGTAAAACCACTGACCTCAGGCCACCCATGGTTTTTTTTAGTGTTCTGGACCAAGCTCTTCCTATCCGAGCAGAACTACTTTAAAAGACACTGATCCACATCCCCACCTCTTTTCTGCTATATTTTTCCCTTTGGTCCAGGACCTACATAGTTACAGATTTAGAGGAAGGAAGAACAGGATTTGCATCTTAAAGGAGCCAGTGCTGAGCTTCCTCAAGCATGAGCTTCATCATTTCAAGCATACCTAACTGCTGTGATCTTCCTTTCTTCTGTGTTGTGTACAAGACAAACAGATATGAAATTGCTACAGCAGTAATGTTAATGCTAGATGAATGCCTCTACAATAGAGTTCAAAGGGGAAACCTGCTTTGCCTGTACTCATGGCCCCTCCATTATGGTGGTTAGAGACAGCCAGTTACAGACTAAAAGGAAGGAGGCTACCATTTCTTTGCCATTGCCATACTGTTTATGGAGGTTTTCCACAACAAGTAGCCCTCCATACTAGGCAACAGAAAGCACATCTCCTACAAACTTGGCAACTTCGCGTGTCAGAGAGGACACACTGCAATTATAATTTAAATATTGTTACAGATAAACTAGAAAAAGCCGAAAGTGAACAGAAGGAAAAATTCAATTTTTGGCTAAGCCAGCTATATATCTTTTTTGTGACTACGTTCTTTGCTGCCTACAAGCATGAACAAGTGGTGAGAGAAAAAATAAAAGAAAATCAAATACGGGAGGCTGAACTAGAAGCACTGAGGAAAATCAAAGATGAGGAGTTAGCAAAGTAAGTCTTAAGTCTTTTTATTTTACACTGTGCTGAGTCAGGTCCATTTACAAAAGTACCACCTTAATGAAAATGGAGTTAGCTTTGCTCTGCTCACTTGGAAATTCATGCTGTTCTACTCCTAGATTACAGAGGAGCTAGTCCTTTTGAATACATTCTGATTACTGGTTGCACTGCAATTTAAATTGGGAAACTAGCCCTCACTTCTGTAACAAATGAAGATAAATTAATGGAGAGGTAGTATAAGGTGTTTTCATAAGATTACCTCTTAGTCCCCTATACATATGGGTATATTCCTCATAGATATACTTTCTAACACTTATAAGACTTGCTTCTCATAAAAAATATTTTGACTGAAGCACATTTAACAGCTAAACAACTGCAACTCCTGGTGGCCTAAATGTTGCAGCTTCTTGTCACTAGGCTTGGGGCTCATTAGAACACCTAGTGGGGTGATGGGGCAAAGGGGCTCCTGAACTCCTCAGTTCTTCAGCATTAGGGAAGGAAGGAATTGACCTTACATGGGAAGGGCAGTGACTTGGCTCATGGAAGGAAAGTTTCAGCCCATAGACTGATCTATTTGTCTCTTACAAGGCTAAGATGGTGTTGCAGATCTACATGTTCCTTCCCCAGTGTGAAACCAGTCATCTTTCCCAAGTGCATCCTTACAGGGCCTTGTTCACACTAGCTGTACCAGTATAACTGTGCCAACACTAAGGCCTGGTCTTGTATCAGTATAAGAGTTTTCAGCTATACTATACTAACACACTCCTATTCATGCATGGCAATAAGCTATATATAATTTAAGATATCGTTTTAAAGGTAATCACATGCACATTAGGGCCTGTATAACAATTCCTGAGAACACATTCCTAATCAAAATGTTGACACTTCAGCTGAGCTCTAGAGCATTCAAAGTCTACCCAGCTACTAATTTTTAATACATGCCAGTTAATTGGGCAGTACTGTTAATAAACTATGGTTAAAACTTTCTAAAGCACTTTGGTCTTAACTGATCTTCGAGTTAGTATTTTTGAAAATGGAACTCAAGTAAATTTCAAGAGCACTGAATGTCTTCAGGGCATTGCACTGCTGTGACAGATGAAACTAGGTCATGTCAGGGCTCACTCAGTGTGTCCACCATGACGCACTTTTGAGGAGGCTTCTTGCACAGACATTTGGAAGCAGCTGTGCAATCTTAACTCAATACTTTTACAAGCATTATTGGTTGAATTTTGGCTTGAAGTTAGAATCCCTTTCAACTACTTGTTCTAGAAGTTACTTCCAGGAAAGACCAGGCCCAGACACACGCTCCTGTCCAAGACTAATTTTATTTCAGGGTGTCCCTCATGTTCAGGTGGCCGAATATTTTTGGCTAGTTTGCTTCTGTGCTGTGAGCTAATGCTCCAGCTAGCTTTGTTGTGTTTGACAGAGTAGCCATGCCTGTGTGCACATTGCTCTTACTGCAGCTGTGCTTGGGCTTTTTCTCAAGCAGTAAGACTCCTACACTGCTTGCCTCTCTAGGGGAGAGGAAATTACTTGCCTGTACTTGGTTTCAAAGAAGCAGATCTTACAGAGTTGTCACTCACCTATTTCCTTCCAGAGCTTGAAGCTCCTTTTGAAATTTCTCTCTTGTCTTTTTTTTAGTAGGGCAATTAAGTTTAGGCTTGGCATACAAAGCTGTATTGATACACTAAATAAGTATTTAAAAATATATATGTATACATCACTTGTTAATTAACTGCATGGTACCTTAGGTTTGGCTTGAATATGCACAGTAGCCCTAACAATACCCATAGAAGCCAAGTTCAAACCCAGGAATGTTTACATCCAGCTTCACTGAGTGACAGACTTAGAAGTGACATTAGTTTAACTGTAAGTATTGTAGAGAAAAATCCTTAGATGGGTCTCTCAGTTCTTCCTTTTGAGAGGTTTGCATTTTGTATAAGGCACTTGTTCCAGCTGTTTCTGTTCTTTGATGGCTGATGTTACATTGCACCTCATGTCATGCCTTAGTGGTCAAACAGCACCTTGAGAACTAAGAGACACATCTTCCAAGACATGCATTTTTTTTTCCTTTTAAGAACATGCCAGAGTATAACATGATTTAGATAATATGCAAGGATATGTGGAATTTTACCACTTGTTACTTAAAGTGGGAACAGCAGAGTAAACTTACTTTAGGAAGGAATTAAAAGGATTATAGTTTTTCTTTAGGGAAACGGACGCTGCACATAATCACAGTATAGGTGTTTGCATAGCAATACAAGGTCTTAACATTTTGCAAGTTTCCTGCAATAACAAGCCAGTCTGATCTGTTTGATCTCAGGCTTATCAGCACGAGAGAAGAAGCCAAAAAACAAGAAGAAGCTGCAACAGAAAAAGCATTAGAGACAGAGAATGGAGCAGTAAAAGAACCTGAGGATTCAGTAATGCAGCTGCCACCTCCTCCAAAGGAAGAAGCAATCGTTGCTCCCCAGCCTGTGATTACTAAGGTTGCTGCTGCTTTAAAGAAAAAGAAGAAGTAGATGATGCCAAGACTAAAGCTGTATGTACACAGGAGGTGTATTAATGCTAAGATAACTAGATTTTACAGAGCTAAAAGGGAAATCTAAACATTACAATATAAAGTTACAGGACATGAGTGCCAATACAATTAGTTCCATGGTGTTTCTTTATTTTGGAGGGAAGTTTGTTTAAGCACAAGCTAAAATGACTGCTCTTCCTCTTCACCCCAATATAGACAAGCCTGAGTCTACCTCCTGGCTTGAAAATACTTCTACACATTTGTGGTTACATGGAGTTTATTTGACTTTTGGAGAATACAAAGCTGGACAGCTAGTTAGAAGAAGTTTTACTATTACAGGTTAAGGGCCACTAGGGTCAAATTTACCTGTTGGCTGTCTTGTTACCATGACACTGGTTTACATAAAATGTGAATCTACACAAGCTCTGCATAAGGTTCTTGCTTCAATTCTTATCGGCCTGTAAAGAACCCAGCTGTTTCGTTTTTGGACCTGATCCTGCATCAAGCCTTATTTGATCTGAGTAGGAACAACTCTCAAAAAAACTGAACATTAGGCTTAGTCTTTCTTCACCTTTAATTGTGTCAGCTCATACTGGAAAGGAACAAGTTAATTTAGTTGTATAAAGTAGAAGAATTCAAGGTAGTTCTTATACGCTTATAGTCTTCAGTGTACTAGTGTAGCAGTCTGAAACTTGACTATGCCTGCTACTTCACAGCTGAACGCTGGAACAAAATCCCCCTCAATTTTACATACTTGTTTATGGAAAAGCTGTACACAGCTGATCAATAAATGAGCACAGTTTGGGAAACATAAGTGCCCTCAAAGTGGTAACAATCATCAGTTTTATTTTCCAGTAAAATATTCACATAACAATATCCGAGAAATGGAATGGTACAGATGAATTAGACCGGGTTTAGTTTGCACATAAATATTCTTAAAATCTAAAAATCTTATGATCAGAGTTTACAGATTTTAGTAGAAATTTGATTCTTACAAAGCAAGTATTGCTTTACTATTGTCATTATTCCAGTCAATAATATGACTAATAACCTTTCATGTTAAACAAAAATGTTTTTTTTTCTGACATTTGGACATCTTCAGTAGATCAGCCCTTGTAGATCAATCCAAGAAGAAAATATTATTGAACTGTGTTGCACAAAGTTTCTTTACTTCTTCTGTAAAAAGAGAGAGAAATAATTCAGAACTCCACACAGTATTGCAAGTTCTGCAAGAGCATATTTTATTATAGAGACAAATAATGCTAAAGAGGAAAAAAAAAATTAAAACTATGTCCAAGAGGAAGAAGACATTACTATTTATTCTACTGTACCCTGAAAGACTCCTATTTAAAAAAGTAAAAACCAAAAAAGAGGGGCTCAGGAGTAAGGTGACTGTGTTCTGCATGTTCACAAGTTTGTTTTCATAAATACTTTGGGGTTTTTTTTTTAATTAAAGCTGGTATTTCCAGTCTGCTGCTGTTGTCATTCTTCTTGCTGAAATGTGAAATGACCTCTAGAATAGCTAAAGAAGCATTTCCTATCTTGTTTTCACATATGGAAGTGAACTTGCCTCTAAATAAAACTTAATGACAAAAAACTGAAATGGATTAATCTTAACACAGGTTCCTTAACAATGGAATATTGATTATTAATACTTTGCTTCCACCCCCCCATCATTTCACACTGACGAAATCCATTCTCTTACTAAATGCTTTGTAAGTTAAGAGTAGTAGAAGTCATTATCAGAATTGACATGTTTCTTAATATACATCTACAGTGAAGTGAAAAATACTTTTTGGGGAGGGAAAAATAGTATTTTAAGCGTTAATAATGATCAGGTACCCTTTGTGAGCAGGTTTTATTATTGTAAAGATGACAAAATACCCACAAATTCAGAAAAGCAGGCATATTCATTTCTAAATACAATAATGCACCTCATTTATTTATCATTCCTAAATTAAGTTTGCAGAGCAGTGCCATTAATCAAGGAGTAAGATAATGGTTACTAATTAATTATTAAAAACATCTTCTGAAAGTCTGCTGAATATTTATATAATCTTGATCTAGCTGCCTTGCAAAACAGGAACAGATACTAAGCCTTGCGCAAGCTGACCCAGATGGTCAGGAGGAAAAATACCTCAGTCAATTTCTTATATAAAAGAAATATGGAAATCTCCCATTACAACATTCTGATTGCAGCAATATTATTTAAAAAGAGCAGTGAAAAGTAAAAAAGCTCCTTACCATTAACTTCAATTAGGTTTGCATTTTTTTGATTCAAAATAACATATAGTTCCCGCTGATCAGACTTTTTCCCAACAACCCAGTAATCACTCATTGCCTTCACAATAATTTCCTCATCTTCATCAACTCTGTAAGAGAAGATTCATATAGCAAACCTTTAGGGAAGTCTAGGCCTGTATTAATAAATAAAGGACAAGTCAGAAAAATAACTCATTAGAAACAACAGCAATGAAGTAAAAAAAAAAAAAAAAAATCTCAAGGAATGACAAGCACACAGAGCAGCTTCATTGTATAACTGTCCTAAAAGTTCTGAATAACTTAGACATGAACTGAGTAACTGATGTCACAGACTTACTGCAGTATGATAGAAACAGCCATCAGAAATAAGTAAGTGTACTGAATGCCAACATAAAACAGCAAGCCAGGGCCAGCAAAGGCTGCAGCCTTCATGAAGGGGAATTTGTTTGCTGGAAGCAAGCCAACCATTTATGTGGTCTATTAGACAACCATGCACATGAGTCCTTTGGAGGAAGCTGCCTGCTGACCCTAAAGGCACAGGGAAAAGTAACAGTTTATAGTACTGCATTTGTTTCACCTTGAATGAATAATATGAAAGAAGAAAATCCTGCAAATAGTTAGCTTTCAGGGTTTTGTTTTTTTTAAGTGATTAGATCAGGCTGTAAACAAGTTAAGAGCTGGATGCTTTGCATAGGTCACCCCCATCTCAGTGTTAACTATAAAGAAACTACTTTCCTTCCATCTCACAGTTCACATAAAGAAATTCTTATATCTGGCCCTTTTCATTGTTGCACAAAACACCTTCAGACCAACAGTCATAACTACTGTCTATAAAACTGTCATATCTTGTCTTCTGTTCACCTACCACTGCTCCTTCATTTTGTAAGTCTCCTTCACATTTGCTTCCTAGTATAATTTGGCTTTTGTTTGTTCCCTCCTCCCTGTGACCTAGTCTTCAATGACATTTACAGGAAAACAGCACCAACAGAAAATGGCTCCAAGCAACTTGCAGCATGTCAGCTCAAGAAAAGCAGAGAAACAACAGGCAAGCTTTGATGCTATTAAAAATGACAGATAAAATACTTTAGATTTCAAACAAGTATGTGGATTTCCTATTTTATACTAAGTACTATTTTAAAGAAGTTAGTATATCAAATTGCCTGTCCTAAAAGATTTTCTTCCTCTGAAGATACTACCACAATTTCATGCTTTTGTTTGGTCTGGCCTTGTAGACAGAGCAAAAGCCCCGTACCATATGCTAGCAGAAGCCCTGCTTATGGACTAGGGTCTCACAGGCACTGTGAGAATATAGCCAACAGCAGCACAGTTTTCATATATTTATATAGGATGCCCACTAAAAAAAAAAAAGTCACTGTTAACATCTGGAAGTAAATGGAACCAAACCCTATTTTCTCCATGATAAGTTACCAGTCTACATCCAATCCAAAGTCTAACCCATCCAGTACCCAGAGTCTGTAACGTGGCCAGCCCTAGTTGCTTCAGAGGAAGATTAAAGCGCTCAAAAGCAGGTAAGGTGTGCAGTTCTCTGCCCCGTCATGTCATGTCATGTTGATTTCTGTTAGAGCGCGACTTAACCTGAAGCACAGGCCTTAACATCCCTTATAAAAAACTATTACTAATTTTGACATTTCTGAATATTTTTGATATCCACGCAAGTCTCCCAATTCCTTTTGAAATCTGTCCCAACATCCCATAGACAATGGAGACAGGTTAGAAATAGCATGCCAACTAGCTGCAAGAACAGGAAAGTCTGCTTTTATTATTATACTGACATGAACAGGAAACAAAAATCTGCCTGACGTTCTACACATAATTAAGGAATGCACATCAACAGATAAGAGGATAATATAGGAAACACCCAAAACATTAATTAAAAAAAAAAATCACCTAGTAAAGTCACTGTTGATATCACCTAGAATCTTCATGAGGTCAGGGTGAACAGATGTGAGTGATATGCTAGGTGTTTTCCTCATATGGACCGTACTTTTCTCAGCCAAGTTCATATGATTGAAATAGATAAACTTAAACTGAGGTTCCTTCTCAGACCTAGATAAAAAAGGTAATTTCTCAGTAATACAACATAATTTTTTAAACATGCATGTTAGTTTACAAATCACTAATCTATGTATTATATAAACTCCATAGCTGGGTAGATTTTCTCTGTACTAAACATTGTACTCCTTACTTTTCAAGGTCTCTGGCTAGGGCAGACACTGCTAACTAGAGAAACCTACTAAAACTCCTAGCACATCCATGACTATCAATTAAACACCAACAGACAAGCAAGTTTATAATCGCATCCATTCTCTTTTTGGCTTTATTTTTTGTCTCTATGTAATGGCATAACCTGCCTCTACAGGCCCTATTACCATACCCCATCCACCTAGTGGGAACATCTCTATCTCCCCTGCACATGAGGATTCACTAGCTTTGAGCATTTTCTCCCCAAACTGACCATGTACGTTATGAATGGGATGGCCTGAAATCCTGCTGGTTGCTGAACTGGCTACCCTGGAAGCTTGTTCCCTGCTCTCCCAGTGTGGAGAAGTCAGATTCTGGCCTGGGAAGAAGTCATCACTAATACGTTTTGTGAAGGATCTCTAGTGATGCATCTGGTTTCCACTGACTGCTATATCAGGAAAGACTTTTACTGGGTAACCTGGATGAGCCAATGACAGTGGATCTGAGATGAGATGGTCTCTCTCTCTTATTTTATTAAGTTATACTTAGTTTAGTATTTGACACTGATTTTGGTAGCAGCCTCTACAATTCAGAGCAGTCTAGGCTTGCTCTTCGTACTTCAGGTTACATGTTATATTGTTTGGAATTCAGCGTCATACGATAGTGAGAAACTATCACTTTAGCACACAAGCAAGTGGCTCCATAGGCTGGATATCTTGCTCTCTTTTATGTCACCCAATTGCATTAGTGCCAAAAGAAAGTATCAGGTTATCAGGACACCACTGCATTAAAGTTTGAGAGGGCGTTAATAAGATGAGTTTCTGCTCCTTTAATTCCCCAGTGACATTTAAAAACCCCCCAAGTATTTAATGATTTAATAGACTGACACAATTTCCAGCTATTTTACTCGACTCACTGTAATTCTGTCTGTTTTGAATATGCTGCAACTATAATTAATCAGTCAAACCCGTGGTTGTGGTTAGACTGGCATTCTTAGAACAGTGATGTTGTATGGCAGCCAAGTATCTCAAAGGACAAAGCAGCCTTTTGAAGAAAATGCTTCTCAAATATTTTGTGGTAGACTGTCACTGATGTTTCATATGAGTGCTTCAGTTCTTCCCAAGAATACTAAAGTGTCTTTTCCTTTATGAGCTTTTTACCAGAAGTTTATCCATCAGTAACATTTCTACATAATGAGACTAAGCTGGCACAGAAATGAGTAAGTGTCTATTTACTTAGCCTACCACACATGTATGCGAAATTAAAGACTTCTTTAGAAAGTGAGACTGTCAGATAAAAGCCACCCAGTTGCCTACACTACAAACCTTGTCCTATAAAAACTTTCTCTGTCCTTACATAATCCTACTAAATAACCTTTTACAGAATCAGGATATTGCCTGCCATGGTTCCTTTGCTTTACCTGTAGCAGATTAGGGTGGTCTGTGTTGTGTCAGAGTTGACAGTAGTCTCATGTAGACTTTAGATTATGGATTGTATAGGATAGGGATGACCCTGCCTCAGGCAGGGCATTGGACTAGATGCCCCCTGGAGATCCCTTCCAGCCCTACGATTCTATGCTGCCTGTAAGGTACAACACTTTCTTTGAGCAATGGTACTGCATAAAGCCCACTTCACTTCTAACATACATACACCCATTAAAATTATCTCTAGGGCTAGCCTCATCATCCCAAACAGACTCCTTCACAGTGTATTAACCTGGCAGCAGCATAAGATGAATGCCAGATGCTGTATGGTTTAAACTCCAACATTTATAATCCTTCCATTTAGTGCATCTGTTATCCACAAACTGTACATTAAACTGAACCACATCCTTAAACCTCTATCTTGTAAATGGCCTGCAGCTTATCTCTGCAGTCCAACATACTTAGTACACTTGGGAAACTTACCCTCCCAGGCTGTCACAATCTATTAGAGTGATGCTACAGCATAACATGCAAAGGAGCTCCAGGAAAAACAAATACAACCACTGCTTGATTTTACATGGTGAAGGGCTTCTGCACAATTTACCCTTGAGCTTAGGGTTAGACGAAAAGTAATGACTCCAATGTCCCAAACAATTACAGCCATGAACTGTTAACTTGGGAAGTGTCCAAAGGAGCAGGGGGATGGGGACTCCTACCCCACAGCTAGTGAAAACCAAACCAGGGTAGTTTATCCCTGAATGAAACAGGGATGGATTGCCTTGCTTTAGCTTTCATTTCCCATGGGATAAAGAGCAAGCAGAGAGATGCTGCAGAACAGCTGCCCTCTAGGATGTCGCCACCTCTTTCTCTCTCTGCACTTGGCTTGTTTGTCCTTGCAAGAGATTACATTGTGCTCATGACAGAGTGCAAGATTTGCAGCTGTATTTTGATGCACACAATAATTTATATTTCTGAACTATGGTGCACATGGCGGGGGGAAGGGGAGACAGAAGGCAAGTGGCACTGTCTATTAAAGTTGCTCACATTCCTGTTTTAAAACCCTAATTTCAGCGGGTTCCAACTGCAGAACTTTAAACATTTAGGCTGAAATTTTTATTTTGGGTTGAGATTTACACTGAATTTAAAAAAAAATTTTAAAGGTAAATTATTGAGCCATTTCCAAAAACAAAGATGGGGAAAAAAAAGTTAAAAATCCTGGGGCCTTTTCCTTTAAGTCATGGCAGCCCAGGTCTTGGTATTGGGACCTGAAATTTGGGAGAAGGTGGCCTGTGTGTAAGGGAGGGACCTTTCCCTTTCCACATAAAGATGCACCTAAACTGGGCCACAAGTTATTAGCCTAGAAAAAACAGTAGTTTTCACATTCCTAGGAGATTTTTGGTGTTAACAGCTAAAGTTTCTTGAAAATCCTGTGCAAACTGGGTGGATTCCAGACCCAGGCTGAATGACTGGTGCAGTCCTTTCTGCATTTGCAGCTCGACTTCTCCTGCAAGCCACATATTTACACCTGAACTGCAAGCAGAGAGCCCATTTTCCCTGTTCTGGCAGTGACCCTCCCATCAGGCTTGGGAGGAGGCAGTCCTTTTCAAATGAAGAGGGGGCAAGGACTGGACCTGCAGGAGGGAAGGAAAAAAGCTGCAAGTGGGAACCAAATGGCAGAACAAAAGTCAACCTGGCAAGAAAACTGGGGGCCATGACTGGAATTTCAAGTGAGGGAGGGAGACAGGCTGAAATGGATGACTGGGAACCTGAAGGGAGACAGACTGGGACTGGCAGTCAGCCAGGTTGGGGAAAATGGGCAAAGAGGTTGGTGACTGAAGGAGAACAGATGAAGAAGGAATGAAAGTAAGCAGATGAGAAGCTGATGGACCCCACAGTTTGTGGGGCTTTCCAGACATGTCTGGTTCAGGCCATGACTTTTTCCCCCCCCAAGGCCAGGGTTAATGCCGACGGGAGTGCCTTCAGTACTGGTGGAATCAGCTGCCATCTGCTTATCACCATCCTCTACACCAGTGCTTCTCGAAGTGGTGGTCCACGGACCGGTGCCGGTCCGCGAGCCACTGGTTGCTGGTCCGCAGCGAGTTGCCAGGAAAGAAAGAAATATATTTTCAGAAGCATAACACTGATATGTCATAGCGCCACAGTTCGTACGTTCCAACACTCCAGGTGACGTCACGTCGTGCGAGGTGAGGAAAGAGAAAGAAAGAGCTGGTCGCGCATTTGTGTAGCGCTGTTGCACGCAGTTCCTGCCACTGGCTGAACCGGGCACCAGTCCCTGGCTCACTGGAAAAAAAATCGCTGGTCCGCCACATCAGATAGTTTGAGAAGCACTGCTCTGCACCTCTTTGGGCCTTATGGATTTATTCTTAAATGTCTCATGCCTGTTCCAGCGGAAGAACATTCAGCTCCTGCCTCAGTGCTTCACTTTGTTACCCAAGGCATTGGTGCTGGCTTTGGTATCACTGCTGAGTTCAGCTTCAGGCCCCATGTCATGCTAACACTGGTGCATGTGTTGGCAGTAACATGGATTCTTAGAAAGAGAACAAAAAAAATCAAACAAGAGAAGTCAATGCACATAAAGTGCATGTAGAGGTTGACTCAGGTGCCAAGTAGCTTTAAATCCCTTTATCTTAATCCTCCTCAAAAGAGGATTAAGTTTCAGAAACCTAAGGCCATCGTGCCTGAATGGGAGCATCCACACGAAGGTTTAGTAGTGCTTGAGCCTTAGGCTCATTGATTTCATGTTATTGAGAGATCTTAAGACAAGCCCTCAGTGTTTACCTCTAGCAGTCCATGCTAAAGGCAGTCGAAGTATTCCTTTCCTCTTACCAACAGGTTCAATCAATCAACCTGGATCTGCACTCTTTCGCTGCCCAGCACTAAGCAATATTCTCTTGCAGGTTTGTCACTTGATCAAATTTGAATTGAATTTAGGCAGGAGTGCAGCAGCAAGCTGGCCTCAGGCAAAGTTATGTCCCTGGACAGCTGAAGAAAAAACTTAAAAATCATTATGCACAGTACTTTCTCCTTCACTGTGTCTCAGAGACTTAAATTTGCTATTGCTGCATTGGCCAGATTGTTACCTGCGTAAACATGGAATTTGCTTAATATCTAATAATGTCCAGAATCTGTACAGGTCTCACCTTGTGTCAAACGTATAGCCCGCGGGCCAGATCTCAGATCCAACTCACGTACTGCATGCAACGTGTAGGGCCAGTCTGGTGCACGGGCTGGAACCAGCACCATGGGTGCTGCTCAGAGCACAGGTGCTTGGTCCAGATCATGCCAACATGATCAACCCCCTGTACCACATGCAGTGTGCGCAACCAGTCCAGCCACACACTGCATATGCCAGCCCTACTGTAGGGTTTAGCACAGGCTGAACACTGCATGCAGCACCCACCAGCCTGGTGTTGTAGACTGGCTCCAATGGACAAAGATGACTTAAGGCCCCAGTGCAGACCAGCACCGGAGCCAGTGTGCAGGGATGCTCCAACACAAGCACCAGATGCAGCCCATGCCCCAGAGGGTGGCCAGCACATGCTGCAAGTGGCACACAGGACGGGACTAGCTTTACATGCTGCATGTGGCACAGGGTGGGGGGACAGCATGGGGCGTGGCTGCATGTGCCACTGGACCGGCCCTGCATGCTGGCTCCAGTGCGTAGCCTGGATCTGGGCTGCAGACCAGCCCAGCAACCCTTGTCTGGCCTGTGATCCAGTTAAGTTTGACACCCCTGCTGTACTACAAGGCATTATTTCCTGTGGACAAGTAAACCACGAAGATGAGGAACTTTAGCAGTAGCTAGTGATAAACTTAATACTGGTCTCTCTGACATACCTCTGCTTCTCTATCAGTCCTACACAGTAAAACAAAATTAAGATAAATTCAGCACCCTGTTACACCCTATAACTTTATCACTGCAATGGAGATTACTAATTTACAGCCTAACCTTTGTTCCTCCAGAGGCTGCTTTTAAATATATAATTTTTGAACTCAGATGATGCCAAATATTCTCACTAGGAATTTGACCTCTATGAACTGCAAAGTTAAAACTAGTACTTAAAAAAAAAAAAAAAATCTTATATCTTTTAGTTCTGGCTACCTTAGATCCAAAGCATATGAGCTTCAGAACAATGCTAGGTATGATCAGAGTCAGGCTTTTCAATTTAGTGTAGATACACCTTTAGAATTACACACTAGTTGCTTCAAAACAAAGGCAACTTAGATTCATACAATTAAGAATATGCATAAGTTGGTGAGAGATGAATCCCAGTTCCCTTGCTCCTACTCTAGGGAAGACATTATGGTACCAGTGTTGGCCTTCATAAAAGGGGATATAAAACCTAAGCCATGCTATAACCCCCAGACCCGTTTACTACTTTATGAACATGATTACAGTTTCTGTACAGCACCTAAATATGACAATGGGACTCTATAAATGCCGAAGACAGAAGTATAGCTAGAACATCTTATCAAATGTACAGGATACTAACTCAGAAAATACTTATGTATGTGCTCAAATTCTTATCCTTATTTAAAGGGCCATTAACTTCAAGCTAAAAACAACCTGACAGCAGTTTGCAAGAAACAAAGAAAGTACAAACCCTGAACTCCTTTTATTGATGTTGTATTGTTCACAGATGTCTGATGCTAATACTGTGAGTTGAGGTCCAACAATGCTGTCCAGTTTACGGCAAAAGTCCAGTGTTAGTGGATTTGAGGCTATAAACAATTTTAAGAGGGTGAGTTTCTTTTTAACAGCACATCACATACTTGGCAGCTTTGTGGCCAAATTACAGCATGTACTTTTTTGTAGTCAGCTTTAAACATTCATAAGAATTTTGGACTAAATATTGCTGTCAGAGTAATAGGACCTTATCAAAGTGCCTGGAGTTTCTACAGGCTTACCTGGGGCAATACGTAATGCCTTCCATACCACTGAAGCAACACAGTTGAAATAACTGAATTATTAAGAAGCTTATGAAAACATCCACAAGGCATGAGTTAGTATGACAATAATATGAATAAATACTTTGTATAGCAAGATCAGACAGATCTAAGTCTGATGATGTTTGTCAGGGAAATAGTAAACAGTCAAAAAGAAAATACTTTAATTTCTACAGTTCTTAACAAATGATACAAACACATACTTACCATCAATCATAAAGCAAACAGCTGCACTCATGGCCTGAAACAAATCAAAGCAAAACATTTAAAAAGCAACTCAACCAAACCTATAAATGAATTGCTAAATTAGCTTTTACTGTAACTTAATTTTCAAACCTCAGCTAATCTCCCCTCCTAACAGTCTATACAAGACACAGTTTTCTTTGTTAATTCAGGCTATTCAGTCCGCTATTCACAGGGGGTCTAAAGTGTGGCTAGCTATTTTGTAGAACTTAAAAAGCAACCTGGCTAGGGTTTGTCAACACATTTGCTTTTGAAATCTTCATATCTTAAACTGGTTTCAAAACCATTCTGTTAGAGCAAAAACTGTGCACACATCCACTTAAAACCACTTACAAATGGCTAATCTCCATTTAATTTGGGTCAGTGCTAAGACAAAGAGCTTTGAAAAACACTATATGGCTTGCTCTTTTGTCTAGGTTATGTCAGTAAAGCTATATAAAAGTTATGCAGAAACTTTAATCAAGTTTTCAATATCTGAATTATGAAAGCCCTCCTGGTAAACCCTCACAATTTTTTGAGGAAGACTATTAAACTTCCAGAGAGCTCTCTCTCCTGCTGCTCTTATGTCCTGCGATAAGCACCTTTCTACAAAAACACAAAATGTACATAGCAGGGTTTCCCACTTCCTACGTATTCATAATGTGCTGGAAGAAATAGTTTGGTACCTTATAAACTATTAAATGAAGTTCTTCATAAGTGTCATCTGTATTTACAAATATTTTGGGGAACCTGCATTTTGCTTCTGGATCATTCAGATTAAAAGGTCCAGTAAGAAACCTAAAAACCAGAATTAAACAGATCATATGTAATTATTTATATATCTTACCCTTATTTAATACCCCCCCCCCCCCCCACACACACACACACAACTTAAATAAATGCACATATTTGAGGACAATTAGCTTCTACCTACCCAGCCAGTACATATGCAGACCCCACCAGCCTAGCATCCGAATGTGTGCTCTTAAATTATTGCTATAGAGTCCAAATAATTTGTTGCCTATAACTCCTAATTGCTGTGAAGATGATGGTTGGGACATGTATAGCTTCAACAACTAGTTGTGCAAGACTGTTGCAGTGCTCCAGCTGATGGCTGCAGCTCTGAATCCTAAGGCCATCATGCATGATACAACTGCAGTTTTCCAACCGAGTGGAAAAGGGCCACCCTTTGAAGTAAAAGCCACAGATGACTATGCAGCTCATCCTTAACTGGCACCAGGTCGCCAAAGGAAGGAAGTAGTGGAATCAAGTGATCTAGGCTCTACTGTATTTATAAACAGGCCCTCCAAAAACTCTGGAAAATAGTTACATGAAAACAGCCCTAAACAATGGCAGTAAAAGAAAATACCAGCCAAAAGAGCAGGTAACTCAAGAAACCTGTCCAACAGCATCTGAGGGATAGTGCTTTAGATACCTTATCTATCCATTTAACAGGAGAGTAGTGCACTAGGTGCTTCCCAGACTGTGGGAAGCATTTGCCAAAGCTAAACACAAAAAACACACTGAACCAGGCTTTATGATTAAAGCAAGTCAGAGGCCAAGAAGGAACACTCATTCAAAATAAAGCTGGGAGGCAGAGTTGCCTCCTCAGAGTTAATGAATAAACTAGCAAGTCACTACATAGACCATTGTTTTGCTCTTGTATGACAAATCCTATGACACAAGGGAAAAGGAACTGGAACAATACTAAATCATTGCTCTGCAGTGTGTTAACAGCAGCAAGAGGGAGATAAGTATGCAGCAACTATAAAAAAAGTTTCTGCATATCACAGGCCAAAGCCTCCTCCTGGAAAACTCCACTGGAATAGCCTAGGGGTAGGAGTTGGCTCCAAGAATAAATGTCATACTTCTTTCAAAACCAACATCCCATTTTCATTCTGTATGAAAACAGCCTAAACTTCTATTTCTGGAGGAAAATCAAAGAGCATGGCAGAGATTTGCTACCTTCCGTAGTGTTGTAGATTTCCTGGCATTTCTGCACGTATTGGAGAATCTCTTCCTGCCAGCTGAAAAACAAACAGGAAGGTCACAGTTTATTACAAGACACTTATTATTCCCATTACTTGTTGCTTGGAAGTCATAAAAAATGTTCAAACAGTGGGCCATAACTCTCCCACTAGAATTTGCAGTTAATGCAACTAGAAGTGAGGAGAGATAGCATAAAGCCTGGGTATTTTGTTTTCACATTTCTTATTCTGAACACTGAGTTAAAACTTCACTTGGATACATAAATCTCTCTACTCTTACGGCTCCCATTAACAGTGCCTGAGCAATCAAAAGAGTGAATGAATTCATGCTCAAATTGCATGATATCATTTATTCCTGTGACCCAAGGAAGTATCTTCATGGTATCATCGTAACATGGAGATGCAGAGAGATGGAGTTGTTCAGGGTCCCAAAGAGCCTGTGGCAGAGCCAGAAATTAAATCTATATTTCCCAAGTCCTAGACAAGTGTCACAAGCACAAGACCATACTTGCTTCCTCAATCAAATCTAGTTTTGCTGTGTTAGGAGTAGCATAGGCTGTGCAACATTACTTGGATGGCTGAACTGCATTTCATCCAATGGACACTCTACGCTAGTTAGCCACACTGCGGAAGGAACTGACGGGAAATACTCAAGTGACATTAAAACTGTGTTTGTAAAACAGATACAACTCAGTATTCACTGAATGCTTACTTCTGTACTTTTCACTGAGTATTGTAGATAACTTCTCTTTGTTTTGCTGTTTATGGTCAATTCTAATATTTTTAGTATTTACATCGAGTTGACCCACATCTTGTGGTCAGCTACTGTGACCTGCTTCACAGTTTGAACCCTTATATATCTTTATAGCACACAGACTATCTACACATACAGAAATGAAGGAATACTGCTCCTTTTCCACTTGTGAACACCAAGAGTGACATCCAGTGGCCAGTTACATATCTACCGATGTGTCTTTCAGAAGCTCCATCAGGGGGTGCGTTGGATTATCCCAGCCCCTACTTATTATACAGTGTTGCCAGTATCAGTATAACCAGGAGATCTATAACATTTATTTGGCAGGTCACCAAACCAAATAAACCTCCATTTCTGGTCTTTGATAGAAGGACCGCTTGCTCCAGAATGCAACATAACATTATGGTAGCTCACTTGTATAGTCATCATTTGATCTGATTCAGGTCTTAGCATGGGAGTAAGATTCACAACCTTCCAGCCCAGAAGCCAGTGTTACCCACAGCTCTTTACTATGATGCTATGGTAAAGAACATTTGCTCCCCCTCTCATTTCCTGAGAGCTCCAGTCAAGTGAGTTTATTTATATTAGATAAAAGTATAAAAGGCAAATTCCAAGTTATTTAAAAAGTGAGAGTAGACATATCCCTACCTCAGGCTCCATGTGCCTTGGAAAGAGAGATGTCGTAAGATATTTGTACAGAATCCTCATGTCATCTTGTTCTAGTCCACTCCTGGAACAGAAAAAAGTTAACATAGAAACTGTTTTTCCTGCTTTGCTTCTCTGATAGTTTTGAACCACAGCTAGCATCCTTCTAACCACAGCTGAGCAAGGCATGCTGATGTCTTTGGCAGCAACAGAACTGATAACTCACGTGGCAGGTGCCAATGCCAGGCCTGCAGTCATCTGCTCAGGACATAACTGCACACCATATTCCCAATAAGTGGGAACCTACTATTATGCAAAATTAGTTACTGCACAGGGACCAAGAAGGACACCCCCCCCCCAAGAGACTGCCTGAGGAAGAGCAGCACCTGCCATTCAAAGGATTAGCAGTTCACCAAGGTTGGAGGTAGGCTCTGGAGGTTGGGGAAGGCTAGCTAAGACGCTAAGGAGGGACATATGGAGGCTGTGCCATGTGGGTGGGCTGGGGGGAGCCAGGCTTAGGAAAGGTGACCACAGGGGCAGCCATTTAGAAGGCTTGGGAAGGACAGCTGAGGTCATGAGTGGGACTTAAAGGTGTGGAAGACTAGGAAGAAGGTAGATTTTAAGGCCATGCAGCGGAGGCTCCACACAGAGGGGCTGTGCGACCATGAGTAGAGCTTTGAGCCCAGGTAGGGGACAGAGGAGCTACAGATGAAGATGTGGGGGGTAGAGGGAGAGGTCTGAAAGCTGCTCAAGCATAGGGTGCCAGTTGAAGGAGCAGTGGATATTGGGAGCGAGAGGTAAAGGGTGAGAACTGGGGTATGAATTGTTTGAAGGAGATCACTGTACCCCAATGAGCATTGTGTTCAGTTCTTCCAGCCACACTGGGAAAGCACTGACTTGATATCCTTGGATCGAGATGAAAGCCGAGGTAGCCAATGCAAGCCAAGAGGCCTTACCAATGGCACCCCAGGGCCTGCAGGGGGATGCCCCCAAGACAGACGCAAACCTAGAGAATGGGTAGTCATGGCAGCCAGACCCTTTCCTGTGCACAGCAACCACCTTCCCCACCATCCCCCATGCCCAATCCAGCAACCCCACCTACCCTCATCTCACCATTTGATTTCCAATCTTAAAATGATTGTATTTAATCTTATACATTCATGCCGTAATTTAGAGTACATCAAGCATACACCACAGACAAGAATGTGACT
The DNA here is from genome assembly GCF_000455745.1 of Alligator sinensis. Classification (NCBI taxonomy): domain Eukaryota; kingdom Metazoa; phylum Chordata; order Crocodylia; family Alligatoridae; genus Alligator; species Alligator sinensis. Next base: position 194,704 of record NW_005842506.1, read on the forward strand.
TGCACTGGGGGGAGGCAGCAGCAGTCTGGCAGCACTGCATACAAAACAGTCTTGGCTGCACTCCTGCACCACTCTCTTTCCTACAGTTAAATACTAGGGTAGGTTTCTTTTTGATAGAAAGCTCATTTTGTAAAACAGTTATAATATATTCAAATTAACAAGCAAGCACATCATGAGCTAAAAAAACAGTCTTGCCTCAGTTTATTAGCCTCCATTTAATTTCATAAGCAAACTTACATTGAGTATGTACTGGAATCTAGACAAATAAAATGGGAATCTATTTTCTGAGACATGGATTACTTTAAGTATTATTTTGCATGTTATTTCTCATCTAAACATTCTGCAAGTCTCCCCTCACTTCCCAATAGCCTGTGAATATGCAAACCTCACACAGCTGCTCCCCCATTGAAACACGATGCCAAAAGCAGCTGTGCCATGTCAATAAACACCCTAAAAATCACACACAGCTGAAGAGTTATCAGTTTTAAATTACATTAATGCGGCAAGCTCCAGACAGTACTTGGTTTCTGTTAAAAATGCAATCTGTTCATATTTTCTGCAAATGAAGTCAGACTGGATTAAAAGTAGTTCAGACTGCTGCAAAGTACACCTCTCCTTTTCTAAATGCACGGCTTGTAAATTCAAGTACAAATTCATCATTATGCTTTAGGTGTAAAAAGGCACTTTAAAAAAATTGCAAATTGTTACTAGATGGAATAACTACCAAGAATCCGAATGACATAAGGTACAATAAAAATGAGAACAAAATACAGCAATTCTGATAGTATACTATTTAGAACAGGGCTATTCATCCATTTTATGGACCACTTCGGATATATGAAAGTTAAGTTTCAGAGATTCAGTAAGTAACTTAAATCCTACATATTTTTGTTCTCCCTGTTACAAAGAAACCATAAGAAACCTGACAGGGAACTTTGTTTTTTACGACACCCCCCACATTTAGATAAGACCAATTTCTGATTTATAACTCCACTTGAAGTCAGTCAAATTGTACAAAATGAGTCACTTCAGAGTATGACCCTATATTGTTCAACATGTGTACATATGTAAGAACTACGACAATTATGACATTAATATCTCTCCCTGATTATTTGGAAGTGATGTAATTTGGTAACATCTTTCCCTCAACTACAACATGTGCAAGGTTTCCACATTAGCAAACTGTTCAAAGTTTGTCTGAATTGAAGTCAACATCCTCACTGCTCCCTTGAATATCAGAAGTCTACAGAATAGAAATTCTCCAGCATTAAGCACCGTCACCTCCTGTTGATTTTGGGCACTAAAAAGATCAAGGATCAAGCCCCAGATTTAGTGCATGAATACAGAGAGAGAGAGAGAAAGAGAGAGAGAGCAAGGCATTGTTCATATATTCGGCATGAGTGCCAACTGTAAGTCATCATTCAAAAATGCCCCTCTGGAAGATTGCTTGTGCCTTTAAATACTGTACTTAAACAAATCAGTAAAATACTTCAGCTGAATCGCAAATATTTAAAAAAAAAAGTGTGATCTCCAGTTTTCTTACAGCAACAGCTTTGCTTTGTGAGGGATATTTAAAAACCCCTACAAATGTACACTGCGAGGTTCTTGACCGGTAGATTAAATAACTGGCTAAACACCCACATTCGTTAGAACTTTGAGACTTAAGTTCTCTCTGGGGGAAAAAAAGCGCCCACAAAATTGCATTCTGAGCTGCAACTGTGGCAGTGACTTGATAATGTAAATGACATTTCCACTTTGGACAGTGTTTGACAAGAAAAAAAATATTTATATAGTATTTGAGTTCTTGCTCATTTCTATTTTCCAAATCACTGAAAGTAAAAGCTCTCTTCATGCATGACTTTCTCTTCCAATCTCCCCATGCATGTTTCTAGAACAGGAATCATCAAGAAAGAATAGCTGGTTACAGGACCAATCCAAAAAATGCCCTATAACATCCTACAAGAAAGCATGTATTACATATGCACATCTATGTGCATCATAATTAGAAGGAACTTGCCTGCCACAAAAAAAAAAATTAGAATTTTCAGGCATTTCTTACAATCTATAATGCATGCAACTTAGTAGGAAAGAAAACTGCTGACCATCAATCTTTTCACTCATCCCACTAAAAAGTTTTCTTCTTTTCATTTAAGTTTCATTTCTTTCTACCAAATCTAAGCTCTGTGTTTTCCTGCAGTATGAAGAGAATACCTTCTCAGAACTTCAGTCACTATATCAATTAAAAAATAGTTATTAAAACTGTCCCTCCTGTAATCCACAATTGAAGTACCTACCAGATCAGCTGATCATTGTAGAGAAAGGCAGTATATTTGACTATGTCCAGGCTTTCCTCCATCTTATTAATAAATGACTGGATTTTCAAGTAAGTCATTTTATCCAATGGAAAAAAGCTGATCCCACAAAACACATCCAGCAGGTCACAAGACTGTAAATGCAGTGTTTGCAAATACTGAGGAAAGAAACATAAAGGGAAGGAAAAAAAGTTATTTTTTTTCAAGTTTTTTGAATATTTTAAAGCCTCTAAAATTTACGTTCAAAGTTATACCTTAGCCTTGTCAGTAACTGTTTTTGGGTCCTCCTCTTCACTACCTGCTCATGGCTTCATAAGGATTAGGGTGTGGAAGTACTGCACTAAATGTTGGTTTAATAATTTTAAGTAATAATCTAGGCCCTGCTAATTATTTGTCATGATGGCTCATAAAAGAAGGCATGAAGAAAATAGAGCATCCCCAAATCCTCCTGATGATAAATACTATAAATAACTGGAATTATTAGCAAGAGGCTAATTTAAAAAAGACAAAACAAAACACAATACACCTTTCACAATTTCTATAGAAAGTAACTAAGAAAACTGCAATATCTGCGTAGGGTATTTTCAAGATACAAGAGCTTTGGCTGCTGACAAAAGTGGGGAAACCCTGCCGCAAAAACCCAGTGCTTTACTTTCAGCTTGGTGCACTCCTGCAACAAGCACAGTGCAGCGTATGCCCACAGCAGGAGCTGCATCAGCTATTAGGTAAAAACACCAAAGACACCCGCTGAAATGCACAATCTATACAAACGTTGGGCAAACTGTACTGTCACTTCACGTTATTAAAAGGCAAAAAGTGATGAACTTCTACTCCTTTCAGCATAGTATACTCTATTGGCTTTTCCCATAGTGGGGAAAGCCAAACACTGATCTCTGTATATACAAAACAGCACACTTAGAACTGTTATTTATTATACATTCAGTTAAGTTCTTAATATGCAATATAGGGAAGTTGGACTCTATCAGTTATATGCATTCATTCTTCTACAAGTTCATAAAGTTAGCCAACCCAATCTATTAGATGGAAGAGCAGAATGCTTTAAAATTTTTCAAATATCAATGTCTATGTCATATGCAGCTCCAAAGGGAAAGTGAATAAGCATGGAATCAGGTATTTTTTCTTTGCAGGTCTGTCTGTCTGATATTTGTGAGAGAGAGAGATGAGCAAAGAGTATGAAATGCAGGTACTTGTCCCAGCCTTGCAATCATGCAGTTCAGCCCATGCACCAGCACCGAGACCCAATTCATCTACTGTGTCTTGATACAGTTGTAGGGTACCTGGAACAATTTACGTGACTCACATCTATTGTGGCTGAAAAGCTGTGTGTGCTTGCTGCACACCTGAAATTCCCCACTGGAAAGACAAACTCCCTTCATTTTTCTTTCCACCTAAACCTTTTGAGGTTTTCTTTACAATCTTCTGTGCATTACGGTTGTAAAGTCAAAAGTCAATTCTTTACCATGCTCTTTTTTGTCCAGCTATAGCCTAAACTAGATGTACAGAGGAATACAGCAGCAAAACAGGAATAGTCCTATAGACTACATTTTTCCTTTTAGGAAAATCCCAAAGGCCCTGAAACCCTAATATGCTTTCAGCTGCAACATCTTGTACTGCATGAACTTGAGATCGTTCTGAGTCTCCTGTTTCTTGCTACAGAAGTAACTTATTTACTAGAGCTATTTCTATAATTCTGGAAGAATTCTGGAAAAGCACTATGCTGATGGAACTTCTACTCTTTCTTTCTAGCTGTAGGTTAATTGTTTTACTTAATCATGCAGAAATGATGGCTTATTCAAGATTAGACATGAATTGTTTTGCTTCTGTAAGCAACCAATTCACCTTTGAAAATTTCTATTATTCATATTTTTTTAAAACAAAATAAATTGTAAAGATGTGTCCGGAGAATGGCAGTACAAAGACAGCACTGAACTAGAGCAGCCAGTGATATATACCCAGCTGCATTACCAGCAAGCCACAGACCTATGCCACAGTACTAAGTAAATGAATCTGATGACGATTGTTTCTGTGATAAGTTATGACCGAACCCATTTAAGAATGTTTACACTATTTTATTCATTTGTTCTATTTTATTAATTAAGTTATATATTTTATTTATTTGTGATAAAATATCAGTTGTGTAGTTAGTTCATATTTATAGCATCTGGGGCACAGCAAACCATGTTAAATATCGGAGGAAGAAATTGAGGTCATTTTTTAAATCAAGAGATTTACCAATAAGAAATAAGATTCTATAGTATTTTGGAAACTATTTTACTGCCCTTTTCTTACTGAAGAAGCTATTCAGAAATAAACCCAGCAACTTATACATGGTCTATATCACATCTATTGTACTATTCAGAAGAATTACTTTAAAAGAATATTTGACTTGTGGAGTTAAGCACATCCAGTCAAGCAACAGGCAATACTAGAATCAAAATTGTACATAGTCCTGTCTTCTATCCATGCATAATCATAGCCCTGCCCAGCATCACATAAGTACTCTGGGGCAGGGGCCAACTGAATCTTGTTTGGTCCTGGTCTGAGCTCTTAATACACTAGAGAACTACTCCACCTCTATTTTTTTTAAAGGAACCTGAACAGTATAACTCAGCCACTGGAATCACTGTCCACCCTGCCTCAGGCAGCAAGGTGCGTATATTCCTCTACCGCTAAAATTGAAGAACTACCTGGTAACAGCAGATTCTCTCTCTCTACTAAGGATAGTACACATAATTTGCATCACTGGAAAAAGCTAAATTGATGAGATTGCCCATATTACAGATCTGAACTTTATTCCCAACTCTGCAAGATGTAGCCTCTTAGCAACCTTATTGGAAAAAAACACCTTATTGTCTTGTCTAAAGCAGCTAAAATGATGATGTAGAAACCTCATAAAATTTCAGTCTAAGTTAAAAAGCAAGTAGAGAAAATTCCAGCCTGAAGATTAAATTTTGGAAGTTACCGGCAATTGGATAGCAAAGTGTCAGGAACCTCTCTCTAGGGTATCAAATTCCAACACTACCTATAATGTGAATACCAACTTTTTGTAGCTAAGTCATTTATATAACCCAGATTTAAAATCACAAGAATTATCTATCATTTTTACACTTCTATGGGACTTTTTCTGCGTCTATACATGCACAGAGATTGCAACACAAGGTAATCAATTCAGAAAGTTTCCTGCTGATTTTGAGTGTACTAGCACAGCTGCGTAATTATGTGTAATAGCATATAGTTATGCAAATTACCTTGTACTGACTATTGGGGAAATATTAGCAAGTATGATTTAGCCTTTTAAGAACAACTGTCAGGTTTTAAGTTTTAATGTAGATATTAGGATTAATCCACCTTTAAAAGATAACCATCTTTAACCAACTCAATGCAGCCTACCAAGCCGCCATACACTATTTATTCAAAATTCTTCCAAAGAGACTCTTCTCCACAACACACGCATTGTGACAATAACGTGTAAAAAATCTCTCTCTACATCTATAGGTATCTAGCTGTCCAGCTAGCGCTTCACTCCTTTGGTTTTCCCATCGCATTCCATGTGCTGTGCATTGCATTTAACTCCAAGAAGGATAAAGACTGGACTTGTGCATTTTATTTCCTGTTCAGTATCACACTGTGCTTGTATAACAACAGTAGAACTTACCCGGTGAAAGAATTTCTCTAGTCTCTCTTTTAGAACTTTTATACCTCCATCTTCCATGGCTTTGTGGAATGTGCCATTAAAAAGCTAATGGTTCAAAAAAAGATGCATTAGGGAGGTAACTTGTAATTATAATACAATTATTTCTCATAAATTAATACACTTGTAATTGAATTTCTGCACACAACTCCAATTTCCCAATTCCATACTTCCAAACTGTCCTTCTCCCTTAAGAATCTCTTCTTTAGATCCAAGTTTACCCTTTCCACTTTTAAACTCTTTTAATTTACATAATTTGTAGAAATCAAAAACTGAGTATTATAAAAAGGCCATGTGTCGTTGAAGAAACAAAGACCTTTTTTATTTACTGTATCCTGTGCCCTGACCTTGTGACAAGCAGATTATGGGTCCTTACCCAACAGAGCCTAAGCAGATTTTGTGGAACTATGAAGGAATAGTTTTAGTATCAGTGTTCAGTTCACTGCAAAGATGAGAATAAAAGGCATCATTTTTTGCCTACTCATCACCACTACCACTGTTTCAGAGGAAAAAAAAGTAGACTGTATGGATAAGTCAGGCCTCTAAAGGTAAGTTACTTGCTTATGTTCAGATGGCAGAGGACAAAAGGTTTTCTATTTCTATCCCTGAAGAGATAATCTTAGTATAACAAGATATTACCCTTACCTTGAACATGCTGTAGCACTGCTGTAGGACTGAACTATAAACCTTGTCCTGCAAGATGGACAATAAAGCATTAAATACAAAAAAGGCACTGTTCTAAAAATTTTGTCTAGCCTACATGGCTGAGCATATAAACCAAGATTTAGTAATATACCATCTTTTATATCTAAAAAGTACGTTTTATAACACCTTAATTTCTAGCTGTTAATGGCTACAGATGAAAAAGCATTTACAGTGCACCTGTAAGGTATTTTCTCAGTTCATAAGTGATTTTTACTCCTCTTTTGTGCTGCACGTAAAGCAGATGGCATTAATTTATGCGTGCATTTAATATACTGGAGGAACAATGAGATAAAAATAACTGTCTGCTTATCAATAAAAGTAGTTAATTCCAAATCAACTTCCCCTGACCCTTATGCAGAGGTAGCAGGAAGATAAGGACTTAGGGCAGTGGAAAACTCAACCTCCAATTATCACTGGAATAATGTTAGGGGTTTTTATTTTCTGGCAATAAGAAAAAGATAGGTTTGTTTTGTAGGAACAATTTCTCTATGAATATAAAACAATCTCACATGTAGACACTGAAAAGTGCAAGCAGGCTAAGCGGTGGTTTAACACTGCTCCATCTGCATAATTACTTTGCCTGCTTACAGTTAAAATTAGTTGATGATGCAACGCTCAAATGAAATGACCTGGTAATTAACTGTTTGATTTTTCTATCAATTCATTCTTGAGGTTTCTATTCTTTTAGTGTAGTTTTAAAGTCCTCTTTGGATATTCTCTCCTAAAGCTTTGTCTAGCATACCTTTAAAAGTCTGCTACAAAAATGTCTGTCCTACACGCTCAATTTTCAGTGGGCAGCTATATTCTTCTAATCAATTCCAAAGCAGCTCAGGAAGTAAAAATACTATCCACATAAAAGATACTCTTCTATTCTTAGAAAAAAGAAGTTACAAATAAAATTTAACCTGAAAACTAAAGACAAATTAGAATAGTTGACTGTTACCAGTAGCTCCTCTTCCTGATACTCAATGACTGGTTTTCCATCTTTGTGGTGTCTCTCTATAATGGGATTCCTTACAACCTAGGAAGTGGAACAAACTGGTCTTAGACAATGCAGAACATATTTAGTGCATTTTAACTTCCTATTTTAGGAAGGCATAGATCGTGTATACAAATACCATGACCATCCAGAAATTTTCTTCCGGTTCATTGAAAAATTGTCTATTCTTCTGAGTATGCAGGGATTTTGCAGGTTTGGATGGACTAAAGGTCCTAGGAAAAATGATATGGATACATTTAGGACAATTTCTAAAAAGCACACAATTTGTGTAATTTTTGTAATCAGCCATGCAAACATGACTGCTTAGTACCTTGTGAACTGTACTATGGCTTCGCATAACCCCACATTTCTAATTTTTTCATTCTTTTCTACTTCGTTTGGGTGATAAAATAGAATCTTCTTTTCTTCCTAAAATTTGAAATAAGAATAAAGATAACTAAATTTTAAATAGCAGTACTAAAACAGGAAAAAATAATTTTTAAATAAACAAATTCCTTAGTTTTCTGAAGAGTGTTTTAAAATCATTTTGTAAAAACAGGCTTATGTACTAATAAAAAAATCCTACATTGCACATTGATATGGCCTGTCATCCAAAAGTTGGAACATATAAGAATCACTATATCAGCTGCATAACAGCTCATCTGAACATCACACTCTTAAGGCAGGATAGGAAACCAGTTTACCTCTCTCTGCATACAACTTCCGTGCAAGATATTTATCCTACACACTCATGCAAACATTAGTCTGTACTTTAAAAAAAAAACTTATTTTCTTGAACACCCAGCAAACAGGTTAGGTGTACAACATTATAGACAGGTTAAGTACACTTTATGATGTTAGTCATGCATTTTGTTGTTAAAAAAAATTAAAGTCTTTAAAGCAAATTCGAGAAGCATTTCTGTAGAGATGGACATTTAAAGCTAAAACGTTTTACCAAGTTAAACACTTCATTTCCTTTCATATAGTATAGGCAAGTCACTGCTTTGACAAAAAAAATAAATAATTATTAACAATATTAGTTGCCTTCTCCTATAGCACTTGACAAACCTCTGCACAAAGTACACGAGAGTATTACTTCATTTGTCACTGAAATAGATGCAAATCAGGAGGTTTGCAGCACCAGTTTAACAGCCTACTGTAATGCCATCAGATACTCTAGTCAACAGAAGCCATAAGTACCTACACACAGTAAATTAGTATCTTAAATCAGACAGCTGGAACTGTAGGAAGAGAGGTAGGCAGAATGTAATGCATCAGTTGGCTATTTTCAAACTAGTATGTCATCTATAACCATCTCAGATAGCTTGACAGATCAGGCCAGCATCATTGCTGCCACTAACTTACTAGTTTAATCTACTTCAGTGGTTCTCAACCTTTTTTGAGTCAGGGCACCCCACTCCACAACTTCTCTAAATGTGGCAGCACCCCCACTTGAGAACCGCTGTCGTGCTCAACTTATCTCAGTGCTTCTCCATGAGACGCTGGTGCCTCCAAGAAAAACTGCCCCATGTGTCTGGTGTACAACCAGACCAGGAAGGGCTGTGGCATGTGCATACGTTCTTCCTGCATTAGGGTCCTCCAATAACCCTAAAACAGACAAGAGAGCAAGCTCATGCTGCAGCTCATCACACTGCAATCCTATATGGTATCTCCTGGAAACAGAGATGTCATGGCAGATGTAACTGTCCCATGTGCCTCTGTTTCCAGGGGGAGCATGGCAGGGAGAAGGGGAAGGCAAATCAGGAAGGGCTACAGCACGAACCAGCTGTCCTGCCTGCTTTAGGGTCATCAGACAACCCTAATGTGGGAGGAGTGCGTGGGGCAATTCTACATGGCACTGCAACACCCTTGAGAGGATCTTACAGCACCCAGTTGAGAACCACTGATCTACTTACTCACAACCAAGACCAAATAAAAGCATCTTTATGTCAACTTGATTCATTCAGAAGTGCATTAAACCCTGCAACAAACAGACACCTTTCTTACAGAAAGAGAGAAAGGACTTATCCTGTGCATACCTAGCTCTCAGGGACACTGGGTAATGACCAGGGATCCTGGCTTTCTCTGATTTTAAGAAATCCCCAATTTTCGGTTAAAAAAAGTAACCCCAAATCCACATTTTTCCACGATTAAAATGAAACACCACTATACACAGATCTATATATTAGTGGCATTTCATTTAAATCACAGAAAAATGAGGATTTGGGGTGACTTTTTTTTTTTTTAACCGAAAATTGGGGATTTTTTTTTAAATCAGAGAAAACCAGGATCCCTGGTAATGACTTAATGCTCACAAGGTACTCTGGATGTGAAAAGTGCTAAGCGCTGCATGGTATTATCACACACTGGAAATAACGGAGCAGTTAAAGACTACTGAAGGAAGATAAAAAGCCTCTTTTAAAAACACCGATCCTTCAGCCCAATTGACTACGCATGAAGGTGCGACTCGGGGGCCTATTTTCTGCGGGCTGTCAGAGCGGCTCCTGATGCTTTCCCCCCGTCACAGCTGTTAGACCCAAGAGCAGGGACCCCCCATGGCAGCGCTCGCTCCTTCCTCGGGCTCCCTCCGCCGCCGCCCCTCACCGCTCAGGTCCCTTGGAGGCCTGCCTGGGGCTGGCAGGAGGTTTTCTGACCAGGAAAGGAAAGCAAAATCATGCTCCCAGGCAGAACCAGGTCCGGGCAAAACCAAAAACAAAAAAAGGGAAAGAAAAGAACAAAAGAAAGAAGGGGCGAGGGGGGGCACACGAGGCCAGGGAGGCTGACGGCTCCCACCTACGGTCCCATGGACGGGACCTCGCAGCTCTAGTGCAGCCCGCCCGCCCCGTCCTCGCAGCTTCACGGGCAGCCGCCCCCCGGGCCCACGCCACGCTCCCCCCCGGCG
>NW_005842506.1:205705-211257 GCF_000455745.1 Alligator sinensis
GAAGAGCGGACCCCCCCCCCCCCCAGCGTATGAGTTTCAGATCTTACGTGGGTGGGGGGCTCTTGTGTCTGATGGGGGGCTCCCTGCCCTCAGCCCCGCTGGAGGCGGTGCCTAGCCAAGGCAACAGCCCGGCTGGACCTGCCCCTTTGGGCAGATTCTCTGCTGACCCTCGCCTCAAAAGCGCCTTCCCTTCACCCATTGCGCAAGAAGTCTGCGAGGAGCCCGACTCCACCCGCGCAGCCCAGTCCTTGCGCTGGTCAAAGGGGAGAAGCCGCCTGGGACCATGCCGCTCCTCGCACGAACGGCCCGTGTAAGAGGACAAGATGTGCTAGTTTGCAACCCATGCGGGACAATACCCTTCTCCGCCAGGCGGCTGTTCAGCCTGCTCCTAGCAAAACTTCTCATAAATCGATTACTTTTCCATATAAGACATCTTCTGACAAACATGTGCCATATGCAGCCGCCATGTTTCTTTGATCGAAATCCTGCTTTTCCAATTTCCCTCCCAATGCTTCCGGAAACAAATGAGGAATAAGACACTTAACCGCTGGCCACGTTCTGACAAAAATGTAAAACCTGAGAACTGTCAGAAGTGTGCGTTAAACTCGGAGGCTGCCGCTGCTTAAATGAATGCAGATAGATTACATGTGCTGGTCAACAAGGAAGCAAGGCCTGCTAATGGACACTTTATAAAGGGATGTTGTGGAGTCTAAATCACTTGCGATCTATTGATATCCAACTGGTGGTGTTTCTAAGAGTTGTGATCTAGTTCAACTACAAATCACTGGGCTCGATTTGAAAAATATTTTATGGCCTCTAACTGAAGTAGGTTAGGGCAGAGGTATTGAACTCTGCACCTTACAAAGCTGTTTTTGCAAAGTTGTGCTTAGAGAAATGTACTGTAAAGTTGCAAGCAAGACAAGAAGGGTACTATTTGTAAAAGAAGCATGCTTCCATTCTCTTTCACCTGTTCTCCATTACTTGTATGCAGCATTGTCTCCAAGGTTGGCTTTGTCCTGCTGTTGTATACAGGTTGCCCTTGTATCACAGTAGGATTGGACATCATTAAACACATTCTGCAGTAGGTCATGATTTTCCTAAAAATCCAAGGCTTCATTCACTATTCTGTTATTCTAGTGTAGAGTTATGCTTTCATAAAATGGCAGTAGTGGACCAAGACCACCAACTTTAAGAGTAAAGATTGTAAGCATCATGGTGGTGTAAATTAACATCCAATATAAATAAGACTGTCAGTGCCAACTTAACTGTGCCACTAGTGAAGCATTCACAGAAAATAAAATAATTATCAAGGCTGTAATTAAAAGCAGATGGATGATAATATTCCAATACATGCAGTTTTCATTCAGGCCTCTCTTTTTTTCTCTTCTAGGTTCATCTGAGAGTGGCAGTTGAGCCTGTTTATGAAAGATAAAGAGATGCATATAGCATAGCTGGTGGTGAGCGTTACAGGCAAGGTCACCTGAGAAGAACTTCAATCAAAGTTTTAATCAGTCTGAGTTCTGTGAGTAGAGACTAAGTAAGGACCCGAGAGTTTGACCTAATATATGTAAATAATCCAGTAGAAAATGAAAGTTAGTAAAAACAGTGATATTACCAGCTGCTTATTCTTTCAGCTGTCTCCTGGCCCTGTGCACATTGGGAAGGGTCCTGATGTACAGGGGGCTGGGAGATAGATGCTGCTGCAGAGCTCTTCTGGCCTTCTGCACATGGGGACAAGCCCCATGCCTAGCAGGGCTTCCCTTCACAGCCAGGAGCTGTCCCGGAGCGGTCCCACTTCTGGGGCAACTCCCAGCCAGCTCAGGGCCGCATGGAGATTCCCGTGAGTATGTGTAGACATATGTGTAGGTGGTGATGCTTTACTGCACAGCAGATTAGTCTCATGAGACAACAGATTATTGACTAATTTACTGGGCAGTAAAGTATCTCGTGTAGACACCCTGTGTGTGCCAGATTGGGGTCCCATAACTCGAGCTCCGGCCCTGTGCAGCCTGGATCGGGTTCCACTGCCCTGTCCTGTCCCAGTCCTGTGTATGTTGAATTGGGCCCAGTGTCCTTGCCCAGGCCCCAGCCCCTATCCCATGCATGCTGATTTGGGTCCCACCACCTTGGCCCCATGTATGTTGGATTGGGCCCTGGTCCTGGTCATGCTGGATCAGGCTCTAGTCCTTCATGCACTAGACTGGGCCCCAGCCACATGTGCACCAGATGTGGCCCACACCCTGACCCTGGCCCTGCACATGCCATATTGAGCCCATTGCCCCAGTACCAGCTCCCTGCTTGCTGGTGGGAACCCACATGTATGTCATCTGGCCAATAGGGCTCAGAAATCTGGCAGTGAGGGGAGGCTGGCAGTGTTATTGCCACCACTCCTGCCTGCCAAATTTCAGGATGCTTGGGGAGCCCCATGGGCCAGATCTGGCAGGTGGCATGGGGTTTGAGCAACTGATCTATAGTCTTTATTAGGATTTGCTAATTGTATTGTTTGTAATATATAACCTCTTTCCAAATTTTGACCCCCTCCCAATTGTGTGAAACCATTAATATTTTATTGCTTTTCTTTAATAAGCAGCTAACTACATCTAGGTTAGTAGAGGATTTTTTTAGTTTACACACCTGGATTCAGGTCCTGTGTCTTAATACAATGCTCGCTCCATGGTACAAGGCTGAGTCTTTAAATTACTTAGCCACATTTTACACTGTACATAAGTAGAATGAGACGTGAATAAAGTACTTCAGCTTGTCCTTAAGTTTAAACTTGTGCTGAAATGAAATCCTGTTGAGATAAAAGTATGTAAATATCTGCTTAAGTACCTTGGCAGTAGGGATGTATATAAGCATGAACTTGAATACTTTGCTGAATCAGAAAAAAATTGAAATCTTCTAAGACAATGAGGTAAAAATATTTCTGCCAAAAATATGGATCTTTTGTAATCAGTGCCACCAAAGACTCATAAGCCATCAACATAAAATTTAGGGACCTAGAATAACCATATGTCTTTGCAATAATAGTTGTAATCCATATTGTGGATACATATGTAAAACTGTTGATGTTTAAGATTGTTTAATAAGTGTTAGTAAAGGAACCAATGTGTTGTTTCCTACCTGAGTCTGGAGAGTTAGTGCGTCATCTCTGAAAATTAATTAATTTAAATGTCACCCTTATTAACAGTTTCAGTGGTGATAAAAGCCAGAAAGGAAAGAGACAGTTATGATATGAGAAAATATGCTTTGTTCTGGCATACCAAGCAGATTAGGCATTGCTATTTGTTTATGTCATTAGCTGGTTTTTTTGTTCTTTTCTAATTTTACAGCTGTTTATGGGTAGGGAAGCTGAGTCATAGAAAGGTTTGGTTAAGGTCATGTAGCATAAATAGCACAGCAGAAAGTAGAATGTTGGAGTAGTGCTGCTCAGGTCTCTGCTGGAATCAACATTTTCTTTTTTTTTTTCCTTTTCAAAATATTTTTTTATTTAATAGTTTGTTGTCTCGTGAGTGAATGTTCTTATGTCATTGAAAATTGGCATTTTCCCTTGAAAGGCTATTAATTTATATCTGTTACAGTAATCAGTAATAGTCTTGTTGTCATTAGCACTTCATTTATTGAAATCCTTTGTACTGTGGACATGTGATTAATACACACCTTACTCTTGTCCCATTCATTAAAAATAGATATGTCATAGAAACTGAATACTCATTATCTTCAGTGAAGGTACATACCCACGTGCTAAATGACATGGTATATGATGTGCACGTTGGATATAGTAAATGTTTTCAGTTTTATTTTCCAGCTCAAAATGTGTCATGTACCCATCACATACACAGAGAGCCTTTTGCATGTAGGGATAATTCTGAATGCATAGTGGCTGCAGAATGAGACCCAGTTGCTGGAATTTCCTGTAAAGTTAGTGAGAGCATACATGCATCAGTGACTATCAATGAGCCAGTCCAGATCCAGTTAACAGTTTCTAGTTTTGCTGGTTGAAAGGAGAGTTCTGTGTTGTTAGTCAATTAAAGTTGTTTCAGAAACTAGGGACCCACTCTTTGCTGGGAAATGCTGCATACCTTCAACTTCCATAGCTGCTAATGAATATTGAATGTGTTAAGAACCTCCTAATACTGTTTCTGTTGTAAATATAATGTGTTTGACCTTATTGGAGGCAAGATTTCACCTGCAGCAAGGTCTGCACATTTTTGTATTAGTATAATTATGTAATGTGACAGTATAACTGCAGATGTCAGAATCCACTAAAGCTTCAAGGACATGACTAAAGCTAGAATTTGGCTGCTACTCTTGTACTGGTTTTGGGTATCAAGCTTTTGAGTAAGGGATGGAAACAAAGATTTGTAGGTTAAGTCTGAAGGAAAATTGCTATATCTAGCAGCAACAATGTAAAGTTAGAAATGTAAATTAAAGCATTACATCCACCTGTTTTCCATTTGTTTGTTCCTAAGAGGTTTTTTTTCTAACAGGACATAAAACAGTAGGTGCTAAGGAGGTCATTTCTGGATGTTGTAGTGTTTCAACGTGTTTGATCATTGGTCTGCAGGAGCCCAGTTATCATTCATTCCAGTAAGTCCCTCCACACATTCGGTCCCTCTACCTTGAGGGTACCCATTACTGGGGAGGTAACGGGACTCTACTATCTTGAGCTAATAGCACCTAAGGCTATAATCTGGATTTCTCTATCTGTGTGTTGTCTTTGCAAATTCTATGACATCTGTGGGTTTGGACGGCCTGCTGCCTTCTGTGTGGTTTTAAAGGTCTCACAACATGAGCCTTCTCAGTAGCCTCCAGTCCGTGGAGGTTTACTTCTAACTTCCTCCCTTCTGTGGGAGAATGTGCTTTACCTATATTATCATATTGTTCTTATTAATCCCACATATAAGTTGACTCCACATTTTTTAGGTCAGTTTTATGAAAAACAGCTTTTTCCCTGAATAAAAGTCAAATGACTACAAATAGAACCCTTTAACTGCTATTACAAAATCCCACAGGAGAACAAATGGTCAGGTAAAGGACCCAAAGGATTAAATGCACTAAAATAAAAACCTCACTGAAAAAAAATGTCTGATCTGGTATTTTTACTGCATGCATAAAAACCCTGTGAGTACAAATGTCGCTATTGTCAGGAGCCTGATTATAAGACAATCCAATCCTGCATATAAAGTGTAATTTTTATGGTCCAGGCTAGGGGCTCTGGATTTTGCTTCTGGTTCCTACCAGGGGGTGGCACAACATGCAGGAGCCCATGGTTGGAGAGGGGTGACTGCCCAGTGTGGAGAAGAATGGGGGAGAGGGAAGGGGCATTCATCTGCTGTACACATGGTGGAGTGTTATGGGGTGGCCGCCTGTGCATACGCATGGTGCAGCAATTCGCGGGGACTACCTGTGTGCACAGTGGAGCAGGAAAGGGGGCTGTTCACACTAGTACAGCTGGGGTGTGGGTCCCCCCCCAGTGCAGCTCATGTGGGGTGCTGCCCCTAGCCTCTGAGAGGCTGAACAGCCCTGCCTTAGACAAAGTCTCTGAGTGG